>NC_059298.1:15136558-15166558 GCF_017591435.1 Portunus trituberculatus
TACCCTCATCATCACTCCCAGAATCACCATCACCATCACCATCATTTCATTTGGCTCCACACATATCACGACTATAGCCATCATTATCACTGTCACCATTCTTTTCCTGCTAAAGTTGTAGTTCCCTTGCTCGCTCTCCCTCTCCCTCTCTCTCTCTCTCACATACACACACACACAAACGGGTCACTGAGAACAAAATGGTGCTAATACCAATCCCGTATCATGTTTATTGTTAAGAGCGTGGGGAAAAGGTATAGTCTCTCTCTCTCTCTCTCTCTCTCTCTCTCTCTCTCTCTCTCTCTCTCTCTCTCTCTATCTTTAATGTTTCCCTTACCAATATTCTCTTGCTATTCTGTCCTCATTCTCCCCTCTTCCTATTCCTTCTTCTTTCTTCGTAACAGTGCCACGCTATTCCTCTTCTCCCTCCCTCCTTTCCGATTCATTTCCTTCCTTTCTTCCTCCTCGTTTCTTTTTCTCCATTTCCCTTCTCCAAGACGTCTCTTGTCTATTTTTCTCTCTTTTCTAATTATGTCTTGTTCATACTTATATCTATCTATTCTTGTTGTAGTAGTAGTAGTAGTAGTAGTAGTAGTAGTAGTAGTAGTAGTAGTAGTAGTAGTAGTAGTAGAATTCTCGTAGGAAAGTGTGAAAAAAACAAATATTCCAACTAAAGGAAATGGATACGCATGTCGAAATGAGAGAGAGAGAGAGAGAGAGAGAGAGAGAGAGAGAGAGAGAGAGAGAGAGAGAGAGAGAGAGAGAGAGAGAGAGAACCCGCATATGCAAAAGAAAGAACGGGATAAATATATACAGCAAGAAAGCAGGTGTGTAGAAGCTGGATGGCTGGCTGGATGGTTGTGGCAGTGTGGGTTGTGTATGGTTGCTGTGTGAATAGTTATGGTCGTGGATGGAGTATAGACTGAAAGTGGAGAGTATCTATGAGGTGTGGATGGTATGTGGAGGGTTGAGAACGAAGAAACAAGCTGCGCAGGTGAGGGAGGAGGCTGCTTTTATGTAAGGTGGACACGTGATACTCCCTCAGGTAAATCGTTCTTCCCTCAACTCTCACCTCTCCCCCGGTTCTCTTCCTCCTGTCGTGTCTACCTCCTTTTTTGCCTCCCTCCTTGTCTCTCGCCCCCCATAGGACAGGTAATATCGTTAAGTAGGTTCTCTCTCTCTCTCTCTCTCTCTCTCTCTCTCTCTCTCTCTCTCTCTCTCTCTCTCTCTTTATATCTATCTTTTTATTTTACATCATCCATTCTATTTTACTTATTTTACATCTTTTGTTCTTTTCATTCATATTCTTGCGGTTATCTTCTCTCTTTCCTTTTCTTTTCTGTTTCTTAACTGAAATTCACGTATCTATTTTTCTTCTTTCTTTCATTATTATTTTCTTCTTTTCCTCCAATATTTAACTTGTTTTGTCCTTCTCATTTCTCCGTTTCCCTTTTTATCTCTCTTATCTTTCATATTTCCTTATGTCATCATCATAACAACTCTTCTTTTGCTTCCTATCCTTCGTTCCTCCTCCTCCACTTTCCTCATCATTCATCCTTTCTTTCTCTCTTTCCACCTTTCTTTTTTCCTTTCTTTTCTCCTTCTCTGCTCGAACTATCTTTCCAAATTTTCCTCCTCGTTTCTCTCTTTACACCAGACTTTATTTCCTCATCCCTCCCTTCCTCCCGCCTTCCCTCTTTACTTTTTTTCCATTTCTTGGAGACGAAATTCTTCCACGTTTTATGATTGATTTTATTTCCGGGATTCAGTTTTAATTTCTTTTTTTTTTGTAATGTCTTTATGTCTTTCATCGTGTGCTTCTGCTAAACTTTCATGTCCCTCAATAATCTCTCTCTCTCTCTCTCTCTCTCTCTCGTGGCCTCGGAAGCCCCTCGACACCACGGTTTCGCGAATAGAATACAACAAAGAGGATTAAAAGGAAGGCGCAGAAAGATGCAGGCGACAGGAGACTGGGAAAGGTGGTGGTGATGTTCGTGGTGATGCGGTGGTGCGTCTATTTCTTTTAATTATTCCTATGACAATGACTTCTACAAACATTATTTACTAATACAACTAAAATAATAATATATATATATATATATATATATATATATATATATATATATATATATATATATATATATATATGATTGGCGAAAGAAGGCATATATTTTTCTAGTATTATCTATGTGTGCGTGTGTGTGTGTGTGTGTGTGTGTGTGTGTGTGTGTGTGTGTGTGTGTGTGTGTGTGTGTGTGTGTGTGTGTGTGTGTGTGTGTGTGTGTGTGTGTGTGTGTGTGTGTGTGTGTGTGTGTGTGTGTGTGTGTGTGTGTGTGTGTTCACACACACACACACACACACACACACACACACACACACACACACACACACACACACACACAGTCCTTCTGAGTCACGTTCGCACCCTGAACCAAGCATGAACCAAGAGTGTGATGAATATACCGCGTCACGTTTTAGGAGTCGTTCCACATAGACAGATGGACACACAAACAGACAGACAGCTGTGAGTGATGATAGTTCTCAAAAGTCCGTAGAGAATGTACAATGATTTTCTTGTACATACTACTTCTGCTGCTGCTACTGCTACTATTACTATTGCTGTTGCTGCTCTTGTTGATATTCGCTGCTGAAGAATACAGCAGTCAATAAAACTATACAAGTGATACAGCAGTAGTAGTAGTAGTAGTAGTAGTAGTATACGAGTAAGCGGCAGCAAAACAGCAAAAGAAAAAAATAGAAATACAGATAATAATCATAATAATACCAACAATAAAACAATAACAATAATGACAAAAGGAAAGAAATGGACACACACCCCAATTCCACACAGCACCATAATCTTTCTCTCTCCCTTCCTCGCACTCTCATACGTACCCAACACTTGAATATGCCGTGTGTATGAGGGCATTACGTCCCGTCAAGATGAGGAGGAGAGAGGGGAAGGAAGGGATCAGGGGCGAGTGAGAGTCGAGGGGAGGGAAGGGAGAACAACACTCTTCAACACCACAGACCATATTCTAAAAACTTCTGGCCCTCTACTAGTCTCAAAAGGCTCTCTACAGGTTGAAGAGACACAGGTTTTTAATAATAAGGTTACAGTGGCTGCTTAACGAAATTTCTACATTGTTAACAGCAGAAACTATTAAATCCTTTCAGTATCATGACGCGTTTCCATATCATTCTGCTTACTATTTGACTATTCTATGATTCTATACAGCTTCAGAAACCTATGTGAGGGATTAAATAAGTGAAGACTGTGGCCATTAATCATCTGACCTCCACAGACCCTCCCTAATGCCAATAAAATGGTCTAATCGTACACAAATCTCAAGGCAGAAATGTGCTCAATTACGGAAGAGGTTAAGAACAGGGCTAATTGTCTGTAGCCTTTGAAAATAGTCACGGGCCCGAGAGAGACAGAGGAGGTGTAGAGTAGGATAATGAGAGGAGACACCTGTATCATTACCATCATCAACACGAAGGCAGAGGAGTGAGGGACGGGTGAGGTGCGAGAAGTGTGGTAAAGGCAAGTGCATGCTCTGGTGTAAATTAAAGTTGAATGTTTACTAATAATTCATGCACGAGTGGAGAGTTTGACTTGGTGTTTATCATCTAGTTCATCTGCGTTGTGGTGTAAGTGTTTGTGGAATGCAGTGGTGATGTTATGTAGGTGTTATGTAATGAGTGGGTTATGGAGAGGGAAAGGACACTGTAATGAAATAAATGGGTAATTATGGTTTGACTCATGCAAGGCTATTGAATTGATTGGGATTCACTGACTGACTGACTAAATGATTATGATGTGACTGACTGAATGACTAGCAAACAAACTTCCCTCTTTTCACATCCTAACGAAACAAATTTTGCTTTTCTAACTGATTCATTGACTGACTGACCAACAATTTCTGACTGACTAAATGACTGCTCGACGGACAAACTTAATTTTCCTCCTTCTAACTGACTGAAACATATCTCCTTTCTCGCAAACTAACCAACACACAGAACAAACCTCCACCTTTACTTAATTAATGAATGGTCTCTCCTTTCTGAGTGCGTGACAGGCTGCAAGAAGGGAAGAATAAAGGAAAAATTGAAAGAAAGAAACGAAGGAAGGAAGTAAGAGAGGAGGGAAGGAAGAAAGGTAGTAAAGTAGGAAGGAGGAAGGATGATGTTCCTTTCTGATTGAGTGACTGAATGCAGAAATGAAAGAAGGAAAGAAAGACTGAAGAAATTGCTTTGAAATTGCAACATCACAATAATATTATGACGCTAAACCCACTCACACACACACACACAAGCAGGGCAAGACTACAGGCGCCACCATACGCTTCATTCAGGAAGGCAGCCCATTACTTTCAGGCTCGTGTGTGTGTGTGTGTGTGTGTGTGTGTGTGTGTGTGTGTGTGTGTGTGTGTGTGTGTGTGTGTGTGTGTGAAATTCCGCACTAGTGTTTATGCGATGCAGGGATTTGTGGAAAATGATTAGAACCAGAAAAATGAGAAAAAATGTAGACAAAGAATAATGACTAAAAAAAAGAAAAATATTAAGCTAAATAGGAGATAGAGACAGAGGAGGAGGAGGAGGAGAAAATAATCTGAGGAGTTGCGCCACAGCCAAAGGAGAGAAGGAGGTTTGGGTCTATAGGGAGTCTAAAATTCCTCTTCCTCTTCCTCCTCCTCCTCTTTCGTATATCTCCTTCTATGCTCCTCTGATATTTTCTTCCTCCTTGATGTTCCTTCACGAATTCCCCTCCTCTCATTATTTATTTCACTTCCTCCTCTTCTTCCTTCTCCTCCCTCTACATTTCTTCACTCCTCTCTCCTCCCTTTCCTTCCTCCTCAGAATTAAGATTAGGTAATAAATACTTTGATATCTATGACGTCTAAGTCTCTCTCTCTCTCTCTCTCTCTCTCTCACACACACACACACACACACACACACACACACACACACACACACACACCTTAGCACCCATATTCTTCATCTCTCTCTCTCTCTCTCTCTCTCTTGGCTAAGGTACGAATACTAAAAGTAAAAATATGAGAGAGAGAGAGAGAGAGAGAGAGAGAGAGAGAGAGAGAGAGAGAGAGAGAAATAAGGCAAAGTGATTAATAATGAGTGACAGGATGAAAAAGTCGAGATGAATAAGGATAATACTCCTCAAAAAATGTTAGCTTTACATTATGAATAATTTAACTAGGGGTTGGGAGAGAGAGAGAGAGAGAGAGAGAGAGAGAGAGAGAGAGAGAGAGAGAGAGAGAGAGAGAGAGGAGTGGGTTGTGGGTGGGTGGGTAACATAAACGGGTGGCAAGCAATATGTGGAGCGGTGTGGGCGTGAACCAACAGAAGGGCATAAGAGTGGGTGTTACGCGGAGGCAGCAGCAGCGGCGGCAAGCTGTAGGGAGAGGGAGGGAGAGTAACCAGAGAGAGAGAGAGAGAGAGAGAGTGAGAGACGTAACAAGAAAGGAGGAGGAGGGAGGTAAGGAGGGACAGGCGACGGAGGGGAGGCGAGGCGAGGCGAGGAAAAGGGAGGGAGGCAGGAGGGAGGAGGAAGGAGTGTCTGGGAAGAGGAAGAGGATGGCCTTGAGTAGCACCGTTGCTCACCACCACCACCACCACCACCACCTGCGTCCCGAGTCTCCACTTCTAGTCTTCTTTCCTTACCAATCCTCAAAGTTGCTCATTTTATATCCTGTTTTATGATTATCCACCATTCTTAACTACTACTCCTCCTGTTTTGTTTATTCCACATTTTACTTTCTCTTTCATTCAGTTTTGCATTTATCCTAGCAACAGAGACAGTACTAGTTTTTCCCTCTCTACATCCCCATTATGCGTTCTCACCAGTGTCCTATTGTCTGATTAAGCATCCTTCAGTTAGTAAAAATAATATTCATATAACAGCCTTACAGGTGAAAACAATGGTTGCATATGTAGCGTAAGCAACGGGAAAAATATTGTGTTCGACCGGTTCTGCAGAACCTTCAAACGAAATGAAAGCTTTATATGCAATGACCTGTGCTAGAGATGAAAAATTTCCAGCTTTGTATGGCTTTGTATGCCTTTGGTGAGTTATTGGAGCGCCTGGTAGGTCAGGCCGCCTAGCCACTGGCCAGAGTGGACCTGAACATGTGAAGCAGCACACTGCCAGTGAAATACGCTTCGAAGCAATTTCATATTGGTTTATTTTCATAAAATTTACAAATAGGACAATATCACTGATAAGTTGTCACAATACCCTGGTTTTCATTTCACTCTTCCCTTCTCTGAATCAGCTTCCGAGTTGCTTTCACAAACTGATTCAGATTGTTGAAAAACTAGCTGCAGTTTCACAGTTTAGTTCAGGTCATTAATGTTGTTAACAGTTTGTTTCTGTATGGCATTGTGAATCACTTGCATGATTTCCATGCGAACACCAAAACGCAAGTGTTCCGGAATTTTTTTCATTGGAGTCACAAGTGAGAGTAAAAACAATCGATCCTCATCCTCTTCTTTACTCTCTTTTCGTTCATCTCGAGATTGCTTGCCATCCTGCTTCACGTTCAAAAGGCATTGAACTTCGGGAATGATGCCATCTGCTCTCTTCCTTTTAACTCTTCCCGTCTCAACATGTTGCGGAGCAGAACTCGTGGGCGTCTGTTCACCGTCAGACGGCCTGTCATGCCTCTCATCTATGGTGCTGGGAGGATCCTTCCCTTTGATCACGCCGTGTAGAAAGGACAGGTGATTGTAGAACACGTACTGGGTTTTTCTCGAAGCAGTAGACCCACTTTTTATTTTCAACAATCTCTGACGCTCCCTGACGTAACAGTCCCTCAAACTTTTCCACTTTCGCTGCAAATGTTTCCCTGAAACAAATGAAGCGTCTTTATTTAGGGCACGAGAGAGAGAGAGAGAGAGAGAGAGAGAGAGAGAGAGAGAGAGAGAGAGAGAGAGAGAGAGAGAGGGTGTTTATATCAGTGAATGATAATTTTGCATACAACTTCCACGTGGCGATTCAATGACATGGATGAAACAGTATACTGTTTGAATCATCAGACAAGTTTGTCATGACACATGGTGAAGAATGCAAAGTGTCTGTTTCTGCTTAGCATTATTCTTGCAGACAAAAGCGTAATACTTACCAAAGCCATACTGTTCAGCAGCCGAGGCTCCTTCTTTATTAAGAAAAATAGTCACCAGCTCCTCCCAAGTCTTCTTCTTGGCGTCTCTGTTGGAGTAGTTGTCGTCGTGCACGTCCCACAGTGCAGGCCGCGCCTCAACCTCCAGGATGAAATGTTCAGTGTCGATATCAGTGTGTTCTATTTCAGCACTCATGATCGCCAGCCTTTATTTTTACGTCCAGGCGGACTGCTGGTCGCGTCTCGAGTGACGAAAGCCGTTGGTGGTGGCGCCACCAGCTGGATCGCGCACAAAGACGCCTTGCCACGCCACTACATATCAAGCCACGCCCCTAGACGTGGTGGCGCGGCCACGTCCGAAAGGCTGCAAACATACAGTGGCGCCACCAAGGCGGCGTCCTGAAGGGTCTCTTGCTTCCAAGATCAATATAGCACACAAACTGTTTTCCCTACATTACTAATTCTTACTTTACACTCTCTCTCTCTCTGGAATGGTAAAGTTAATCAAGTACTCTCTATGTCGGTCTCCTTCTCTTCTTCCTCTCTTACCTTTCCAAAATGAATATATGACACCAACCTTTTAATTCAATTTCTTCCACAAGCTTCCTCTTCCAGCCACCACCACTATTGCCACCGCCCTACCACCACTGCAACTCTGGAACTCCATCCCTGTGTCTCTATTGCCAACTTCCTGTGACTTGACTTCATTTAAGAGGGACCTTTCAAAACATTTATCCCTGACTTTCGGATAACTCTTTCAGCTCCGTAAAGGAACCTGACTTGACTTGAGTGGGCCTTTTTTTTTTTATTTATTTATTTTTTGGTTACTCTTGGCTAGTCACCACCTACAAGCCTACACTATCACCACACCACTAACAAAACCATAACAACAATAACAACTACTATTACTACTACAGCACTACTGCTACCATCACCATCACTGTACTACCCGGAAAGTAAGAATAAGTTACAGTATTGATTGCAATGTCGCTACTTTTATGACCCACCACCACCGCTACTACAACCACCACCACTACTACCACTGCTACCATCGCCATGACAACGACCACTACAACTAACGCGATTCGGAAAACAATCAAATGAATCTCTCTCTCTCTCTCTCTCTCTCTCTCTCTCTCTCTCTCTCAGATGTAGAATCAAGCACATAACTTTAATGCAGTAAAATATAATGAGAGAGAGAGAGAGAGAGAGAGAGAGAGAGAGAGAGAGAGAGAGAGAGAGAGAGAGAGAGAGAGAGAGAGAGAGAGAGAGAGAGAGAAGAAGACAAAGAGTTGCATAACATGGCGGGAAGAGGGAAGGGAGGAAGGTAGGGTTAGGGAGAGGAAAGGAGAGGGAACGAGGGAGAGTGAGAGGGAGGTGAGGCAGGAGTGGCCACGGACCGCCGGAGAGAGAGAGAGAGAGAGAGAGAGAGAGAGAGAGAGAGAGAGAGAGAGAGAGAGAGAGAGAGAGAGAGAGAGTGTGTGTGTGTGTGTGTGTGTGTGTGTGTGTGTGTGTGTGTGTGTGTGTGTGTGTGTGTGTGTGTGTGTGTGTGTGTGTTTGACAAGGAAACAGGAAGAGAAGTTGGAGGGACGAAAAAGATTAAAGAAGGAAGGAAGGAAGGATGAAGGGTGAGAGTGTTAATGTCACGCTTCTCTTATGTAAAGCAAAGGGCATGTGATACTGGAGGAGGAGGAGGAGGAGGAGGAGGAGGAGGAGGAGGAGGAGGAGGAGGAGGAGGATAGACATGAAGAGTAAAACGAAAATTTGATGATACTTTCGATAATAAGAACCATAACATTTAAAGAAAAAAACACACACACACACACACACACACACACACACACACACACACACACACACACACACACACACAAGGCGAATGCAACAATGAGAGAAAGGAAAGAAAAAAAAAACACTGGAAACAGCATAGCAATAATGAGAATAAATGAGAAAGTGGAAATACAGGATATAAAACGAAACGAGATCACCTTCCTTCCACCTGTGCACGTGTCAGGCAGGTGGAAGAAAGCGTGGACGTGGTAGCTGTGGCCAAGTGAGGTGGTCAGTCAAGGTGGTAGTGATGGGGGAGCTCCTCGAGGAATATTTATACCTCTACTACTAGGTACTACTACTACTACTACTACTACTTCAGAGATTGTGAAAGAGTGGAGAGGATGGACAACTGTTACTAGGTTCTGTTGGTTGTGGTTGTGATTTTGATGATAGAAGAGGAAAAAATTACTACAACTACTACAACAACTACTGCTACTCTTGTACCACACCATGAAGGTAAACAGAGAAGAAAAACTACCACACGTCTTCTCCAATCTTGTGTCTTTATTCCCTAGCAACTATGCAGCACCAGAACCACCACCACCACCATCACTACCGTATTATTTCCTACTCACGCAAGCTCGGCCAAGGTATAAAAGAGTCACGTAGCTGTGGTGCTAGGAACACACGCATGCGCACACATACAAACACACACACACACACACACACACACACACACACACATTAATCCTCTAGAAGGGTGCAAGAACATGAGGGCTTATGACTTCACGAAACGCACGCACACACACACACACACACACACACACACACACACACAGATGCAAAATGTAATACAAAGAACACGACACCTTTTAAGTTTTTAAACAAGGAGGAGGAGGAGGAGGAGGAGGAGGAGGAGGAGGAGGAGGAGGAGGAGGAGGAGGAGGAGGAGGAGGAGGAGGAGGAGGAGGAGGAGGAGGAGGAGGAAACCTAACAACACACACATGGTACCAACCTAAGGAAAAGTGAAACAAAAGAGGAAGAGAAACAAATAGATAAATACAACAAAGAAAATACCTGTCACTTATTACGAGCCGAGTAATTAGAACAGAATGACACTTGTTCCTCTCTCTCTCTCTCTCTCTCTCTCTCTCTCTCTCTCTCTCTCTCTCTCTCTCGTGTCCTATTAAATGACAGAATAACACATCAGGCTCGAAAGACAGATTTATTCGTACGTGTGTGTGTGTGTGTGTGTGTGTGTGTGTGTGTGTGTGTGTGTGTGTGTGTGTGTGTGTGTGTGTGTGTGTGTGTGTCGTGTGTTTGTGTCAAAGGAAAATATATTACCCATTCAAGCCAACATGCGAGGAGGAGGAGGAGGAGGAGGAGGAGGAGGAGGAGGAGGAGGAGGAGGAGGAGGAGGAGGAGATCTAAAGCATACCATAGACTACACTAATTTAACATATACAAAACACACTTAACATAACCACCACCACCATCACCACCACCACCACCACCACCACCACCACCACCAACAACAACAACAACAACAACAATCATAATGGCCACTATTCCAGCAACAAACATTTCTCATAAGACCACAATCACCACCATTACGTGGCGACGAGAGAGAGAGAGAGAGAGAGAGAGAGAGAGAGAGAGAGAGAGAGAGAGAGAGAGAGAGTTAATTAATGAGTGGTAAATTAAGACTATACTAGAAATCTGTACGTAGTCATGCATCTATTCACCCAAACTAACATAGGAAGAAAGAAAAAAAAATATCCATCTATTTATCCATCTATCTAAACAAAGGGGAGAGAACAAGGACCCCCATCTCATCTATCTATCCACGTATCCACCTCTCCACTATCGGTAGCAAGCTCTAGTGGAATCTCATGAAGGTGGATGAAGCGCCTTGAAAGTTACCTGCCTGTATAAATAAAGCTGATGACCTTACCTGAACTGAAGGCAAGACTCAACTAAACACCTTTGTGGGACTCGATTACCTTGAGGTGTGTGTGTGTGTGTGTGTGTGTGTGTGTGTGTGTGTGTGTGTGTGTGTGTGTGTGTATTTATATCTCTTAAGGCTTACAATTTTTTTTTCTCCTTGTTCTTATCATTTATCATCGTTGTTCTATTTATGTGTTTTTGTTTTTGTTCTAGATATGAAGTGTTGTTGTTGTTGTTATGGCAGTGGTGGTGGTGGTGGTGGTGGTGGTTGTGTAGGGGGTTGTGCAAATTACACTTTACTACAGATTCATGTATTCTTGCACGCACGCAGGTACGCACACACACACACACACACACACACACACACACACACACACACACACACACACACGAAAAGGAAAAGAAAACATAACTGTCCTCGTAATTCTACACCACAAACACGCGATCCACACACACACACACACACACACACACACACACACACACACACACACACACACACGGACGAGCCAACCCAAGCTATTTCTAAACTGATATTCCTTACCCCCACTCTCTCTCTCTCTCTCTCTCTCTCTGCAGGACATTACCAGCAACCTTTTTAGAGAGAGAGAGAGAGAGAGAGAGAGAGAGAGAGAGAGAGAGAGAGAGAGAGAGAGAGAGAGAGAGAGAGAGAAACCAATGCTATTCCCTATCAGTGTTTCTAAATGTTAGTGTTGTTGTGATGATTGTGATGACGCTGATTGTGTTGTGTTTTGGCGCTGATGTGGTGATGATAAGTGTGTCAGTGTGTTGAGGGGGAGGAGGAGGAGGAGGAGGAGGAGGAGGAGGAGGAGGAGGAGGAGGAGGAGGAGGAGGAGGAGGAGGAGGAGGAGGAGGAGGAAACCAAAAAGTGAAGAAATATAGGAGACAGAAACAAGAGAAAGAAAAAGATAAGAAGGCTAAAAAAGAAAAAAGAAAAAGAGCTAACAATTAGATCAGAGAGAACGTAAACATGAACTAAAAAAAGGAAAAGAAATTAACAAAGAACAAAAAGAGAAAGAAGAGGAGGAAGAGATGAAGAAGGAAAAGGAAAAAAAGTCAGCGAACTTGAACTTGAAGGAGGAAAAAAATAAAAACTACACAAAGAGAGAGAGAGAGAGAGAGAGAGAGAGAGAGAGAGAGAGAGAGAGAGAGAGAGAGAGAGAGAGAGAGAGAATCACACCCCAAAGCTTAGCACCACAGTATCGTCATTATGCAGTGTAGCGAGGCGCAAGACCAGCCCAGGTAAATTGAAGTGCAACACCTGTGAGGGGACGACCGAGCCACGTAATTGAAGCCTTCACTGAACCTTCCTTCTAACTCACGACCAAGTTCCCTGAGTCACGTGAACTGGCAGTGTTGGAGAAGACTGAAGCGGTTATCAAGACGCTGCATGAGCTAAATAAGATAACAGGTATGGTAACGTTTTGCTGGTACTTGTTGTGGCGCTAATACGGAAAGGTTAACCCCTTCATTACTAGGACGCATTTTTACCTTGAGATTTGTGAACGATTAAACGGTTTTATTGACATTAGGAAGCGTCTATGGAGGTGAGAAGATTAATGGCCAGAAACTTCACTATTTTAACCCCGACTTAATTTTCTGGTGTATAAAATCAGAATAGTAAGCAGATTTGATATGAAAACGCGTCACGGTACTGAAGTGGTTAATCATCTTTTTACTTTCTTTTCTTTTTCTAAGGTGGGAGTGGTGATGTATTAGCCTTTTAGTCATCGCTTCATATATTCCTTGAACTGGTTAAGCATATATGGTTTTGTGTTCTTGTGGGGTGATAAGAGAGTAAGATTCTTCTTGATTTGAGTATATTATTCATAAAATCTAAACGTATAACAAAATTAAGCTTGTTCGTTAAATTTTCAGAAAGAAGAACAACAATAGAAATACAAATAACTAAGTAAATAATAATTCATAACCGTGAAGTCAACAACTCAACAAATGTTACATGCTCAATCTCTCTCTCTCTCTCTCTCTCTCTCTCTCTCTCTCTCTCTCTCTCTCAATAGGTAAGTTCCTACACTCGACTTCCTGTACCATCAGCAGACGACGAGAAGCATACACAGCCAAAACACACACACACACACACACACACACACACACACACACACCTGTCCGTACCCAAGAAGCCTGATTTAGTTAGTTACAAAGATGTCTAAAAAAGAAGAGGACACGGAAAAAAGGAGAGGGAGAGGGAGAGAGAGAGAGAGAGAGAGAGAGAGAGAGAGATTGAGAGCGAGAGAGAGAGAGAGAGGAGTAGAATGCCTTGGGAAAACATGAAAAGAAAGAAGAGAAAGAAATACAGAAGAAAAACAAGCAAGAAAGAACGAAACAATAAACAATGAAGGAAGAAAAGCAAACAACTAATTGAGCGAGAGAGAAAAGACGGAGAAAAAAGAAAGACAATAAGAAAACAATAGTAAAAAAAAAAAAAAAAAAAAAAAAATCACGAAATAATAAAAAAAAACAAGAGCGAACTAAAGATAAACGGAGAAAAAGAACGAAAGAAAAGAAAAGAGAAAAATGGAAAGAAAAGAGAAACATATCGAACGACGCAATACTTCTGAAACAACAGTAGATAATAACGCGCAGTGAAGCGAGTCTGTGTCACGAAGCTTCACCACTCCAGGCCCATGAAGCAAGGAATACAGAAACACACACACACACACACACTAGAGAGAGAGAGAGAGAGAGAGAGAGAGAGAGAGAGAGAGAGAGAGAGAGAGAGATTACCTTCTGGGCTACACTTAACCAGCTCTCTCTCTCTCTCTCTCTCTCTCTCTCTCTGTCACGTAACCATATGACCTGATTTTCTGTGATAAGGATAATAAATCAATCTTTCAATCAATCTATCAATCTTTCGCTCAACTCCACCTCCCCACCCACCCCATCCATCACTGACACCCTTAACCCCTTCAATACTAGGGCGCGTTTTTACATTCATTCTGGCTGCTATTAGATGATTTCATACAGCTTCAGAAACTTATGTGGGGATTAAAAATGCTGAAGACTGGCCATTAATTTTCTGACCTCCATAGAGCCTTCCTAATACAAATAAAATATTCTGATTGCACCCAAAATTCCGGGTAAAAATGAGTCCCAGTACTAAAGGGGTTAACCAAATACTATGTTAACTCGCTTACTTTTTTCCCTTCCCTACGTCTCATTGCCTTCCTCTCCCCTCTCGCGTGCCTCTTCATAATACCCCTTACTCCTTCTAATCTTCTTTTCTTCCTCCCCTTTCAGTTATTCTTCTTCTCTCATTAGTTATTTTACGTTAACCGCTTCAGTACTGGGAGACATTTTTACCTTGAGATTTGTGTACGATTAGACTATTTTATAGACATTAGGAAGAGTCTATAGAAGCCAGAAGATTAATGGCCACAATTTCACTATTCTAATCTCCTATTATAAGTTCATAAGGCTGTATAAAATCACCAAATAGTACGTAAAATGAATATGAAACGCGTCACGGTGCAGAAGGGGTTAAGTATATGGAAGAGGATGAACGGTTGATATAAGTTTGCTTGTTTTGTTTATCTCATGGCTTCTTGCAGTTTCTCTTATTCAATTACGTTTTGAAATGGTCTTACAAGATGTCAACACGTTTGCCGCTGTTGTTTGTTCTTCCTTTGTGTTCTGCTCCCTGGAAAACCTTTGAAACTTCCTACAAACCTCATTCATAATTCAGTAACACAAATTCACCCACGACACGAACTCCTAACTCCACTCACCACCTCCTCCTCTTCCTCCTGACCGTCTTTCTCCCACACCTACGCCGCAAACCTTCACCTGACCCCCTTACATAGTCTTCTGCCCCACTCTCCACCCTCACTACCCCCTTCTCTCTCTCATGAGCCTCACCAATAAGTCACCACGCCGACAATTTGTGCTATATCTCCTTGTTGCCTGATGCATCTAATTCTGTCGTGCAGCGTCAGCCTAACCTACCTCACAGTGACAATGCTGTGGTGTGTACTGGGTGGTGGTGGTGGTGGTGGTGGTCAGTGGAGGTTAAAGGAATGGAAATTAATAAAATGTGAACCCAAAATATGATGTGTATGTTGGAAGGTGTGAAGAACAATTAGGAAGGAGGAGAGGAGAGGAGGGGAGGGGAAGGGAGGGGAGAAGGAATAAAGAGATGCTTGCTTGGTTTCTTGGCTTTGTCTCACCTGCATTGCGCACACACACACACACACACACACACACACACACACACACACACACACACAAAGATTGGCAGTATACTTTAATTTTTATATATCATGAGGGTACAGTATTAAGAGGTTGAGGTAGTCTCTTTTCTCTCTCTCTCTCTCTCTCTCTCAGTGCTCCACCATCAAAACAGTGCAAGATAACGGTGACAAAAATACTTCATCATCCACGATAGCTGCAACAAACACACACACACACACACACACACACACACACACACACACACGTCACCAAAGTAAACAAACACTGACACAAATTCGCCAAATGTAAACACAACATATCGGTATGAACACCACGTTGTAACTTCAACTACGCACTTGAAACGACAAAGAAAAAAATAAATAAATAAACCACAAAATAGTATGTAAATTGCGTACAAGTGTAAAAGGCTAATAATTTCTCTCTCTCTCTCTCTCTCTCTCTCTCTCTCTAGTGGCATGTGACCTTGCGCTACACTGTCTCTCTTCGCCTCGCCTGTCAACACACGCACACAAAACACCCATGACACACCACACGCCAAATTGGGTTAGACTTAACGCGAGTGAACTGATCAACATCTGACAGGTCACGTGGTGCTTGTGGGTTATCTCTCTCTCTCTCTCTCTCTCTCTCTCTCTCTCTCTCTCGGTATCTATGTAACTAATAAGTCATGTGGTTTTGTGTATTGTGATTCTCTCTCTCTCTCTCTCTCTCTCTCTCTCTCTCTCTCTCTCTCTCTCTCTCACATACACTTCACAGACATCGAATTTTCTTTCTTTAAAAATAACAAAATCCAGTCATGGTTATTTTTGTTAGTCATTACATCCTTTCATCTATCTATTTTATCTATTTATTTCGTTTTTCATCTCTCTCTCTCTCTCTCTCTCTCTCTCTCTCTCTAAAAAAGCGAAATAAAACAAAACAAAAAAACTGATGAGAAAGGGACAAAGGAGATAAGACAGATCACTCCTTTCCTGTGTCCTGAAGTGTGGCCGAGTTTTATTACAGTTTACGAGTCGAGACAAGCGCTTAACTTCCCACCACCTCCTCTTTGTCTTGCCATCAGTGTTAACGGAGGGATCTCTGCCTCGGTGCCGGGAAGACGTGGTGGCGGTAACAGGTAATGCACTTTAAGGGTCGCGTGGTGTGGTGTTGGGATTATTTGAGGCTGCTATGTGGTCTTGTGTGTTAATGTGGTATGTGGTTGCTTGTTTTGCTGTTAACTCCATGGAAGTTAGTGAATGTGTCAGTGAATGAATGGATTAATTACTGGAATGAAATAACTAAAGCGCTTTCATTATTTCTTTCTTAAGTGTTCCATTTTCCTTTCATTAATATGTGCCATTTTTTCTAATGCGTTATTTAATCATTCGTGTATAAAAATAAGTAAATACACAAATCATTAAATAAGACTAAAAAAAATAAATAAATAAACCAAGACCAACACTTTCCTTCAGTGGTCCGACGCAGCAAGGTGGAACAAACAGTGGCTGAAATAATATAACCATCACTTGTAATTTTCGTTTTCCACTCACATTTTTTTTTTTTTTTTTTGGCAAAGAATGAGAACACGAACCTTTGAAGCATCTCGTCTTACTCAGCAACTTGGCACAAACACACCGGCGTGGCCATTTAATGCTACACGGCTTACATTGTTTGCACGCATTCACACACACTCTCTCTCTCTCTCTCTGTCTCTCTCTCTCTCTCTCTGTTTATCTTCATGATTTATTCCTAAACTGCTAATATTTATTATTCTGATAAGCATTCTTTATTCAACAATTTATTTCTTTTAGTCTTCAAACCCATTATGGAAGGATATTTTTGTTTTCTTTTGATTCCCAGCAGCATTTAAATCCTTTTGGTAATATTGTAATCCACTTATAGCATTAGAACCTCTCATCATCCCTCTATTAATAGAGTTTGACAAGCCTTCTTGCTCATGAATCTCTTTGTCAGTAACGAAATCCACTTGTCATACCAATATTCTCTCTCTCTCTCTCTCTCTCTCTCTCTCTCTCTCTCTCTCTCTCTCTCTCTTTGGTCTTAGAGTATGTGCTTCTGTGTTTCTGTCTGGTAAGCCTTCTGCCTCCTATACAGGACAGGCAGGCCGGCGGTGTAACATTTATATCGAGTTTTTTTGTTGCAGCTACACGTATTAGATGGCTCTTGTTCTGCCTGCAATTAGTAAAAGTCACGGAAAAAAGTTAGATAAAGTTATAATTACCTTGAGAGAGAGAGAGAGAGAGAGAGAGAGAGAGAGAGAGAGAGAGAGAGAGAGAGAGAGAGAGAAATTACTTTCTTTGTGGCAAACTTGAAACATTTTTACCGCACTTTGAAGGACACACACACACACACACACACACACACACACACACACACACAGGTGAACACTGACCCTCTACACCTTAATTGGACACCCGCAGTGATAATTACGTAGCTAAATTTGAGGTATTTAATTATAGCCCGTGAGCTCGTTTAAGTGTGTTCGCTCTTCATCTCTCTCTCTCTCTCTCTCTCTCTCTCTCTCTCTCTCTCTCTCTCTTACATAAAACAGAAACCATAACAAACAACACATCAAAGAAGTGTGTGTGTGTGTGTGTGTGTGTGTGTGTGTGTGTGTATCCGGTTGTTGAAACCAGTGAGGAGGAGGAGGAGGAGGAGGAGGAGGAGGAAGGAGGAGGAGGAGGAGGAGGAGGAGGAGGAAGGAAGACGAATAAGGTAATAAAGGAAAGAAGGCATTTAGTGAACAATAAGAGTTTCCTTTCCTTCACTCACTGCCTTTGTTCCCCTTCAGCAAGTCCATCCGTGACACAAACAACCAGACGGGGACAGAACGGGACATGCGACTTAAGGGGGGAATGGGGTCAGTGAGGGGAATTGAGGGCAGGAGGATAAGGTATTAGTAAGGAAAAGAGGAAAGGTGATGAAAGGGCAGGTGAAAGTATAAGGATAATTGAATAAGGCTGGGGGCAATGAGGGAGGGAGGGAAAGGGAGGGAGGGGGAGGGAGGGAACAAATAAAGGAGAAAGAAGGGAGAAATTAAGGAGAAAAAGAAGGTAAAGTGAATGTAGGGAGAGGGAGAGGAGAGAGAGAGAGAGAGAGAGAGAGAGAGAGAGAGAGAGAGAGAGAGAGAGAGAGATTCGAATACTAAAAAAAAAAATAAATAAATAAAAACTATACATTAATTTGAGGTTTATAATAAAATAACAAACAAGGCAACATCAAACCGGAACTTCACGTAAACATATCTCAACAGCGACCACACATTATATCACTGAATGTCAAAACACACCCTCCACCAACACCAACCATCATCACAGTCATCACCTTCCAAGGGTAATGATTCACCACTTTTATTGATATCTACACCTTGTCAATACCACCATCATCACCACCATCACGTCACTACTCACCAGCCATAACTCTATCACCAATTACTGCGTCATGAGCCAGCCACTGAGAAAGAAGAAGAAGAACAACAAGAACAAGAACAAGAAGAGGAGGAGGAGGAGGAGGAGGAGGAGGAAGAGGAAGAGGAGGAGGAGAGGAGGAGGAGGAGGAGGAGGAGGAGGAGGAGGAGGAGGAAGGCTGATAACGATTGTGAAAATGATGATAATGAAGAACCACCACCACCACCACCACCACCACCACAACCGCAACCGCAGCAACAACAATCAAATAAAGTGTTGATAGTGGTTACTCGTAGGTGACTCATAATCACACTTAGTATATCAGTCACACACAAACACACACACACACACACACACACGGCCCGGTAGCTCAGTGGTTAGAGCTCTGGCTTCACAAGCCAGAGGACCGGGGTTCAATTCCCCGGCCGGGTGGAGATATTTGGGTGTGTCTCCTTTTACGTGTAGCCCCTGTTCACCTAGCAGTGAGTAGGTACGGGATGTAAATCGAGTTGTGACCTTGTTGTCCCAGTGTGTGGTGTGTGCCTGGTCTCAGGCCTATCCGAAGATCGGACATAATGAACTCTGAGTTCGCTCCCTAGGGTAACGTCTGGCTGTCTCGTCAGAGACTGCAGCAGATCAAACAGTGAAACTATAAGTCATCACTAAGGAAGTTCGCTAAGAGCATGGAGGAGGAAGAGGAAGGGGAGGAGGAGGAGGAGGAGGAGGAGGAGGAGGAGGAGGAGGAGGAGGAGTCGAAAAAGAAAGAAAGAAAAGAAGAAGAAGAAGAAGAAGAAGAAGAAGAAGAAGAAGAAGACGACGACGGAGGAGGAGGAGGGAGGAGAAAAGGAAGAAAGATAAACAACAACAACAACAAGGAGAGAGGGAGGAGGAAGCACCTGGCGAGGCGAGGCAGAGGTTGGCTTTATTAGCATCTTGACCTGTGTGTCTTGGGCAGAGCATGAATTCCAGGGAGGTGACGTTGCCCGGATACGTAAGTGAGGGGTAACGAGAGGAGGAGGAGGAGGAGTTAACCAGTATCTTCACTCCTTCATTCCCTACACTGGTAAACTCTGGAACTCTCTACCTGTGTCTGTATTTCCACCTGCCTATGACTTAAACTCTTTCAACAACAAGACACCTCTTACGTTAACTGGACCCTCCTTTTAGATTTTTGTTTTCTCTTTCTACTTTCCTCTTAACAACTTTAGAAAGATGAGAAAAAATAGTAATGGCTAGTGTTTTGCTTAGTTACTATTATTTTTCGTGGTTGATGAGTAGTAGTAGTAGTAGTAGTAGTAGTAGTAGTAGTAGTAGTAGTAGTAGTAGTAGTAGAAAAAATTACACCACAATGAATTCAACACCTCCCCTTCCACCCACCCACACACACACACACACACACACACACACACACACGAATACTAATAAGAAAAACAAAGCAAACATGATGATACACAAACGCACTCAGCCTGCCCAATGACACAATAACAATAACAGATCAGCCCAAAGGAATAAATATCTCTGCAGCTTGGTGGTGGTACTGGTGGTACTGGTGGTGGCGGCGATCACGTGATGTGTGCGTCACGTGAAGGGCAAGGCCTGCTGGTGATGGAGTGTGGGGGAAGGGGTAGGAAGAAGGTATGGATTGGGGCAGGAGGTATGTCGCCGTTGGTTGTTGGGGGGAGGGGTGTTAGGGTTGTGTTCAAGGCTGTCCACACGCCTACCACCAACACCACTACGCATTATGAGAGAGAGAGAGAGAGAGAGAGAGAGAGAGAGAGAGAGAGAGAGAGAGAGAGAGAGAGAGAGAGAGAGAGAGAGAATATTTTTGCTTATATAATGTCGAGAGAAAAGTTAAGTCGTCCCAAAAGTTTTTATCTAAGGAAGTGCTGGCGTCCTTATGTCTTCTTTGTTATCTTTGGTGGTGGTGGTGGTGGTGGTGGTGGTAGTAGTAGTAGTAGTAGTAGTATAGAAAATTACAGGAATAAGACTATAAGGAGAAAAATTATAGAAGGAAGCAGAGGAAAAGGAGATTGTAAAGAGATCAAGAGAAATACGCACGGAGGAGGAAAAGAAAGAGGAAAAAAAAAAAATACGATAAAAAAACCAGAGCAGCAAATGAAAACAAAAACAATAAGATAAAAAAAAATACAAAAGGCAAGGATGAAGGAAAACAATAAAAAAAACATAAAAAAAAACACCCATGGTAATTGAAGTTTTGGCGACAGTACACACAAAAATACCCTCTCTCTGTCAGTCTCGCTCTCAGGTCAACGACAGATGACATAAAAGAAAAATAATAAAAAATAACAGGATACACACGCACGGGAACATCTAGACAACACGGTGACTGACCCAGCCCAGACTAATGAAGAGGGTATTCCCAAGATAACACCATGACGATGACTGGTGGTGGTGGTGGTGGTAGGAGTGGGCAACGAGGAGGGATGCTGACAGGAACATTGGGAAGGGGAGGGGAAGTGTGGGGTGGTGGTGTAACTGGAGGATTAATGTTAAAGTTAGGTGAGCATTTTTTAATTTGGGGTATTATGAACACTGTTTTGGGAAAGTGGTGGTGGTGGTGGTGGTGACGGTGGTGGTGATGTATGTGATGTGAGGAGCACACGTTCAGTAAAGATAAAGAAACTGGGAAGGTCAGCATGTGTGTGTGTGTGTGTGTGTGTGTGTGTGTGTGTGTGTGTGTGTGTGTGTGTGTGTGTGTGGGTGGGTGTTAGTCTAGAGGTGCACCTGATGTTTGACACGTCTACACACACACACACACACACACACACACACACACACACACACACACACACACCTTAAAACTGTTGCATATTTAAAATTTAATGTTATCTTATTTCTATCTTAGCAGGTAACCTCGGAAACGAGAGAGAGAGAGAGAGAGAGAGAGAGAGAGAGAGAGAGAGAGAGAGAGAGAGAGAGAGAGAGAGAGAGAGAATTTGAACGCTTTCTTTACCATTCAAACTGAAACTCATGAGAAACCTTCAATACGAGAAATTCCAATTTAACGCCTTCATTTCGCTTTCTTTTGATGACACTAATAATGGTTCCCCCCTTTTCTCTCTCTCTGGTCTTACACCCATGCATTGCGAAACAAAGCTATATATATATATATATATATATATATATATATATATATATATATATATATATATATATATATATATATAAAGCGTCTCAATATTTGTGTTTATTCTTATCTGTTTATATCTATAACTTGTTAGGGAATCAGGTCAATGGTACAAAAATATTAAATAATACAATATAGAGGGAAGGAGGGAAGGAAGAAAGAATAAAGAAAGATACAAAAAGGAAGAAAGAAGAAAGACACCTCATAATGTTGCTTCCAAAAAAGAAACAGCACAAGAACAAAAAGAGTTAGTTAATTCAATTTCCGAGACTCATCTTCACAATCCTTATCAACAAAATGTCAAGTTATACAGCTAACTATCGAAGACACACACACACACACACACACACGCACGTCTCCCACAACTCTTATCATTATTTACCTTCATAACTCGTACTTTCACTAGCCACTGATGCAAAAAATAGGAAAAAAGCAATACCACGAACACCGAATGCAATTAGTATGGTCATTTCACCGCATCCAATTAGCGAAGAGAAACATGAGAGTATTAAGAGTGAGGTGTGCAAATTGTCCCAGCATTCCTGTGTGTGTTGGTTCGTGTGTGTGTGTGTGTGTGTGTGTGTGTGTGTGTGTGTGTGTGTGTGTGTGTGTGTGTGTGTCAGGAAGATGAGAAGCAAGTACCAAAACAGTGTAAAGTAATGAGAAAGTTTGGTAAAAGTAAATAGATGGCGCCTAAATGATACTGATAAATACAAGCCTAGTCAAAGAAAGATAAAATAAACGTCTATAAACAACTACAAGAGCGGAATATACTGATACACAACTCCTCCAATAAAATGACTTATATAAATTAAATAAATAAATAAAACAAACCCCAGAGAAATTAATATAAGAAAACTGACAATAACAAAGAACAAGTAAATGAACATAATATGATCACACAAACAGATATTCAAGCCAGGCCTAGTGAATGAGAGAAGAAGAAGAAGAAGAAGAAGAAGAAGAAGAAGAAGAAGAAGAAGAAAAAAGAAAAAGAAAAAGAAGAAGAAGAAGAAGAAGAAGAAGAAGAAAAAAATAAAAATAAAAAGAAGAAGAAAGAAAAACAATCCTGCTTGCTATTAAATATTCCTCCTCCACCAGCACGCGAAGGCCAACACCACCACCACCACCACCACTCCCACTCTCAACACCAACGTGGGCAGAGGAACCTGTGTTTGTAAACGTCATTCTTTCTCTTTAACTCTGAGCATGCATCGTCGCCTGAGAGAGCAAGGTTAGCCGGGTTAATGCACTAAGTCTTCAAACCGAGAGGCGACCAACCCTGGGAAGGTCGGCGGGAAGGTGTGCTTGGTAAACATTATAAAGAACATTTCGGACGTTCTGAAACACTTTTGCACCACACCACCACCATTTTCCAAAGGTCACACGGGTTTTTAATATATATTTTTTTTACTGATGAAATAACAATATTTCTACATTATCAACAGAAGCACTCGTGAGAATTATAACAATATCCATACCTTTTCAAACAGTCGAGGTGAGAGAGTAAAGTCTTTTAAAATATGGACTTCGGATAAGGAACCACAATCTTTAAGGGAGTTCGTGATTTTATAAGTCGTAAGTTAAATAATCCAGACCATTTGCACTCGCAGGGGAAAGAAATCGGGTGGTTCATGGTACGAGATATAAGAACAAGGAACGCAGTTAGTGATTTAATGAGTTTGTAAGCAATTTTACTAAGGATTCAGTTTAAATTTTGATATGCCTATCCTTGTATGTAAGAGTAGATGTGTTTATATAGATGTGGCTTATATAAGGTGGCCACAACTTATTTACAGTATCCTTAACCAGTCAGAAAAACCCTAAACACGTAGAAAATAGACTACTAAGGAATTTCTTATTATCGTTTTTAACTAAATGTCGCAACGTTCGTTTTAACGTTCATGTCGCAAATAAATAATAACGTTTCATAGGAAGAGATAAAAGGACAAAGAATAGAAATGTTAAAGCGAGATACATCAAGCATAAGAAGAAATAAAGGTAGTGATATTATAGCGATTCACATGTACAGTTTCAACAGCGCTGACGATCCATAAAAAGGCGGCATTGGAGTGGCAGGACAATTCTTACATCATAACGGCACTGAAATCAGGTGACGGTGACACTGCAGAAAGGAACACGACAGGGAAGCTGGAGAGAACAGTGGTGATGCGTGGTGGCAGGAAGGAATCATATGCTACATCGGCGTGAACAGGTTAAGTTTAGCGGGAAGAATGAAGATGGACGTTCCTTCCCGCCCATTTTTCCTTCACGCCACAAAGAAATAGCATGTGCGTTCCCTTGGTGGCGTAAACGTCGGTGTTGTAGAAAGGGAAGTTCGCTTGTGCAGGTGGCGGACAGGGTGTGCCAAAAACATGATGCTCCCATATTAAGTTGGCCCTTTATTTTAATCTAAAGAGGCATACCTAAATTGGACCGCGCTCGCATCCTACGTGCAGCTACGGAGTGCAAGAAACCGTGCAAGTCAAGTCGGGTGTGTCTGACACTGTCACACTCAGCAAGGCTCAGTTAGCTTAGCGACGCCTTTCACACACACACACACACACACACACACACACACACACACCAGGTCACACTATCATACAAGCATACCGAT
Source organism: Portunus trituberculatus (assembly GCF_017591435.1). Classification (NCBI taxonomy): domain Eukaryota; kingdom Metazoa; phylum Arthropoda; class Malacostraca; order Decapoda; family Portunidae; genus Portunus; species Portunus trituberculatus. Next base: position 15,160,823 of record NC_059298.1, read on the forward strand.
ACGAAATAACCCTCAACTCTAGAACTAACACACAACACGACCAAACACTGACACACATTTCTTTCCGTATAAATAATTCAGGTTTTCTTAAAGGTCCCCACGCCACCACCACGATGCCTACACGGATCTCAATACAACATACCGGTACGCATCTAATGATCACGGCGATTGCAACACACAATGCCCATCACTTACCCTACGTACACCCATCTTACAAGTGTACATATACAAAGAAAACAATACCAATTAAGTTTATCAGTGATAGCGCCACAGACAATGCTGGCTGCTAGAACCTCCCATGCAATCCCCCTAACTTCCCCCCTAAACCCCCAACGCCCCATCTCCACCCAATCGTACGATGCTGACGTGCCAAACCTTTCAAACCCCTTCGCGGCAATGCTAGCCACCAAAGGAACAGAGATATCCCCACCTGGCCTGACGCTGACGTGACTTAAATTACCAACGCGATCGCCTGTTATGTAACCGGACCTGAGTGAGATACATTGTCCCACGGTGGTGCTCTTCCGGGTAGCAGTACATTTACAAGTGGCACCGTCGCATAGGGAGATCCCCCACACTGACCAAAACAAAACAGCCGTAGGTGTGGAGCGCGGGGTCGTGGTTTTAGTCTATCCCTTCACCCTTGCCAACTATTAGCCATCGCCCCTTAAACTACGTAGCTAGTCTAGACAAGCATACTAACCCAGTAACATCAGGCAAGCGGAAACAGGACACCACGGAGGGGCAGGGTTAAACAATGACGATGCAGCCGTGTGCCTGTACAGCGTGTTTACATGGAGAGGAGTCGGGTGAGGAAGGCAAGGAGTAGGTGACGCCTGACTCTCACTACTGATACTGTGCGTTCATTCTAAAAGGAAATGCTCTGAAACGTAGGTCATGCCAGTGTCACTCAGGATACAAGAAGTCAGGTTATATTTAGACGTGTACCTGGTGTGGTCGTCGCGTGCGTGGTGGTGGCAGGGAGCGAAAACTGTTGCATTTCCGAATGCCTCAACAACCACACCCCTCAGCTGAACGCACCACTACCACCACCACCACAGTAACAATCCACAACCCCAACCTGGTGTACTCACTCATATTCGGCGGCGTATTCATCGTGGATAAGGGAGCTCCACAAACCCTCAGGTGTCGACGGCTGTTCCACCACACAGACTCCACCACGAACTGTCAAACAAAGGCTGCCACTCCAAGCGACGGCCTCTCAGCACCACAATCCTGCCACACGCACTCGCACCACTCCTCTACCCACAAAGGAACCCACTGGACCTCCTGCCACTGATGACTACAGCAAATAAACGAGGCAGAAGGCGAGGAAAGGGCAGGAGCGACGAGCGGTACAACCTCCTCCTAGGCTCACGGTGCACTGACAGCTGCCTGGATGGCGTTACGGGTTTGTGCACCGTTGCCACGTTTCTCCGCACTTAACCAAATACAAGACTGACTCCACCTTGGGTAAATACTATCACGATAATAACCTTCCTGTACACGTAACCATGCTGATAAATATACGGATCCTTTGTGGCTTAAGTGGTCTTTGTTGGTGGAGAATGACAAATAATGAGATGAAAGGAATTTGAGAGTAAAATAAAAAGATAAGTTCGCACGGTTTGTGATGTGTGGTATTTTGCTCAGCTGGTGCATCCCTCCCGCAGCCCGCCACTCTTCCCCTTCCCTCCTCCCCCATCCTTTGCCTTGCCACGAGTCCGATTCTGTTCCCGAGTGACTGATTATAATAAGAGCTTCACTGTATGGCTACGTTGAGTATAGTTTTGTGGATTCAATATATAGCAAACTACCTAGATTTTTTTTCTTTATTTCTCCTATCGATGTGATGTTATAAAGGAAGTATTGTGATGTTGAGGCTGATTTCATGTGGCTAGTACGTAGTGCGAGGGGGAGGTATTAATAGTGCTACTACTGTCACTCCCTCTCACACACACACACACACACTTTCAGGATAACTGCAGGTAAATTAGTCAAAAATTATGCTAATTATCTGAGAATGGTTCTAGTTTAAGTATACCTGAGGAAAAGGAAGAGAAGAAGAAGAAGAAGAAGAAGAAGAAGAAGAAGAAGAAGAAGAAGAAGAAGAAGAAGGGAGGAGGAGGAGGAGGAGAAGGAAAGACGCTGCCCAAACATGAAATACACCACTGACGAAAGAGTAATCTTGCAAGACTGAAAAAGTATTACATCATGCGAGATAAAAAGAAGGAAGACAAGAAAATCAATCACGTGATCGCTGTCCTCGTGTTAAGGCTGAGAGAGAGAGAGAGAGAGAGAGAGAGAGAGAGAGAGAGAGAGAGAGAGAGAGAGAGAGACGCCACTTTACACGGACAAACAATAACAGCTAGTCCACACCCCCTTTATTTCAACCCATCCCCGATCCATTTATAGATTCCAAAAGACATACACTTCCCCCACAACGCGGCCTGAAGCGATCACCCAGAGGCCACGAAGACCAAGGCACAAAGGGACAAAGAAAACACCAGAGGACAAAGTAAAGGAGGAGAAAGGAGAAGCAGGAGAAACGTGATGGGAATAGACGGAAACTGATGGAACTCGCTAGCAAAATGAAACACAATGAGAGGAAGTAGAAAAGTATGCAAAACACAAAGGAAACAAACGAATGACACAAACAAAATATTTTAAAGAAAGAAAGAAGAATGCAACTTAAGAATTAGTCACTGGGACAACAAAAATGTCCTTTTTACTTCTTAACCTCCTCCTCCTCTTCCTCCTCCTCCTTCTCTTTTAATCTTGTTTACTCTTTCTAAATAAACAACGATGCAGATTGCATTTTTCTTCGTGCTTCTTATCTTTCTTCTTCTCATATCGCTTCCTTTCTATCAATTTTCCCATTTCTGTTCCTTTCCTTCTCTTTATACAAACGTACTCTTTTATACCAACTGAAATCCTCCCCAACATTCTTTATTTAACACAATACAGTTAAAATAAAATGCATATTTACTCTTCACGCGCTAAACTCTTCGCCAACATTCTTTCCTCATATAATAATAAAGGAAGAAGACAATTCACTCTTTTACACCATCAACATCCCTCAACATTTTTCTAGCTCAAATAATAATGGTAGCAACAAGACGAATTACTTTCTTGCTCCATATTCATGAAGTTTTCTGGCATTCCTTCCTTTTAAATAGTACGTAATTATGCTAGAAAATTCGCACTTTTATTTTTTCCAGACACTCAACACTCCTTCAGCTCAAATCATGCTACACAACTTAGCACATCGCTTCATATTCAGTAGTTCCAAAGCTTTCCTTCCTTTGAAATAATGATGCCGGAAGGAACCTTTTCAAACAATGATGCCAGAAGGAAGACACATTGTTTACTATTTTACTGTTACTGAATTCCCAACATTCCTTTAACTCGAAAAATTATATTAAATACAAAACAACAAAAAAATCCTTTATTATTTGAAAATTCCCCAGCGTTCCTCTCTTTAAACTCGAATAATGATGCCACAAAGAAAGACAACACATCGAGTCTTTTACACTACCAAAAATTCTTCCACATTTTCATCTTCCTCGAATAATAAAGCAAGAGACAAGACATTAACTAGCTTTACCCACACGACATCCCACCCTCCCATCCACGCACCCTTCCTTTCTTTCAGGGTAGATAAAAATGCCTTCCAAAACACAGGAGTCTAGCAGTGTAGCACCCATGCAGGCAAGGAGGCACTAAACAACACCCTCCACCTTGAGAGTGCACTTTAAGATACACACACATAATTTTAAAGGTTGAGATTCCCTAGCAATTGAGAGACACTTCTGGCACTCCAAGGTACGAGAGTAAGCAAAAGGGAAGCCTGAACCTCTCTCTCTCTTTCTCTAAACGGGACACTCATCCCTAAGAATACCACACAGCGTACTCAGGGAAGCTGCGGGGAGGGGGTGTTTTGAGGGGTGGACATGAAGGCAAGGGAGGATAAAAGAGAAGGCAGTAAAGGAGAGGGAAAAGGGAGAGGGGACGGAAAGAAGGTGGTTTAGGGGGTGCAGGAAAGCGGGTACGTTTAGTATTTTCAAAAAAGGGGGGAAGGAAGTGTGAGAGGGAAGGGGGTGGTAGGAAGCAACACCCACAGCCAGACACGTGTATCTCTACTTCAAGAAGAAAAAAAAAAAAAAAAAAAAACCCCACACCCACCACCACCACCACCGCCTACGTCACTACTTGGGTACGGAAGACGCGAAGGCCGGGTACGAAATACATGAACGGCGCTGACCTCGGCACAAGCTTCCACTCAGGGTCCCTCTGTGAGCTGCTGGAGGTTCACGGTCACCAGAGTTCATACAAAGGCAGGATGGACTGACTGAGGGAAGGGATGTTGTGTGTGTTGTGAGAATCATAGTGCTGGTGGTGGTGGTGGTGGTGGTGGTGTGTTTACGGGGTGGGAATGGTGGCAGTGGTGGTATAGTAGTAGTAGTAGTAGTAGTAACAAAGGAATAATAGTTGTAGAATCAGAATCACCACCACCACCACCACCACTATCACTACCACCACCACCATCACCATCACAAACAACAACAACAAACAATACCAACATCATAAAGAAGAGGAGGGGAGAAGAGGAACAACACCCAAAGTACCACCACCACCACCAACAACAACAACAAAAGCAACACCGACGACGACGACGCAGCACATCCTCTATCGCGGGAGATATAGATGAAGATAGTCAGCGAAACACCACGGCAAGATAGCGGTGCCAGAAACCATTACCCAGGTAAGTGGAAGGCGATGGCTACAGGTGTTATCTTAATTGAGACGCTTCGACATAGAGACACACACGGGGAAACACTGACAGGTAGGAGGTGTCTGTTGAGATGAGATGAGAGAGAGAGAGAGAGAGAGAGAGAGAGAGAGAGAGAGAGAGAGAGAGAGAGAGAGAGAGAGAGAGAGAGAGAGAGAGAGTTTTAAAGGATAACAATAAAAGCTTAAAAAATCTAAAATCGTATGTATTATCATAAAACTACTACTACTACTACTACTACTATTACTACCACCACCACCACCACCACCACCAGCAACAACAACAATGACAACAGCAACAATCTTCTAACCTCACAACTAAACACAACTTTATCACGTTTCACAAGTTTTCATCACTGACGTCAACATTAATATTACCACTACTATCTCTCTCTCTCTCTCTCTCTCTCTCTCTCTCTCTCTCTCTCTCTCTCTCAGTGCGCAATTACGGACACCAACAACAAAGAGCGAGTGTTATTCTTGGCCACGGCAGACGGACCTTTCCTTGCTTACACCGCCCCGTCAAAGCCAGACCACGTATGTATGTATGTATGTGAGTATGCAATATGTACTATGTATGTACTGTACACTTAGGAGTGCACCTGTGGGTATTTCTGCCGCTCCCTAATGTGTGTAGGTGTGTATGTTTGTATTGCATGTATATGAGGGCACGTGTGGGTATTTTTGTTAGTCCTTTCTGTGTGTTTGTATGTTTGTTTTGTATGTATACACGTGCTCGTCTTGGTATTTTCGCCGCTCCTCGATATACGTGTGTGTGTGTGTGTGTGTGTGTGTGTGTGTGTGTGTGTGTGTGTGTGTGTGTGTGTGTGTGTGTGTGTTTGTATTTTCGTCTCTCGTCCCCTGTCCCTGCATTCATCAACCACCCGGCCAGCGTGCCCTCACCTGTGCATGTTAATTAGCAAGGAACAAAAGGCTGCTGTAGCT
>NC_059298.1:15171558-15174058 GCF_017591435.1 Portunus trituberculatus
TTTGTGTGTGCGTGTCTCTCAGTCTCAGCGTCGGTCTTTGTCACTGTGTGTCGTGAGTCTGAGTCTGGGTTAGTGGCGCACACTTACCGGACTGTACCAGCACCTCGATGTCTGAATCCGTGTCGTTTGCGAAGTCTTCAGGAACAACGGTGGAGGTTTCGTCGTCGTCGTCGTCATCGCATTCGTCGTTCACAACCCCTTCGCTCCTGCCGTCGCTCACCCTGCAGTGTCCCTGGGTCGCTGGGGACGCGCAGGGGAGAGGGAGGGAGGGGTGCGTGGGTGTGGCGGGAAGCATGGTGGTGGTCCCTTGGTGGAGTGCGGATGAGAGTAGCGTAGTGGCGTTGGGCTCCACACTCATGCTGTGTTCGGCCTGCTGCTCCTCCCTGTGCAGCCTTTGCTTCCAGTGACTCTTGAATCTGGGTTCCTACGTTTCCTTCGTCTGAGAGTCTTGTGCGTGCCAGCCAAGCCGTCGTCAGTGTCGGAGTCAGACTGCGTTGGCAGTGCGGGCAGGCGCGGATACTGCCCCTCTTCGCCTGTCCGCGTTATTTGGTATATATCAAAATCTCGGATGTCTTCTTTGTATGTGGTGACGGTGGTCACCGGGCTCCCATGTACAGAATCGAAGGTTGGCTGGGCGGCAGCGGTGAGCGGCGTGTGGGAGTGATAGGGTGTTTCCATGGCGTGGACAGCGTGGAGGGACGGGCAGTGGCGGCAAGGTGTACGCGAGGGCTGCTCAACGTGGTGGCTTTGAATACACTGACGCTGCCGTCCCAAACCTGCCCTGCCGTTGCCCGCGCCGCTGCCAGCTGCCGCTGCGCTGCCCGTCACTACGACTCCACGGTCATGCTGGGTCACCCCGAATGGGCAATCTTCCCTGGCCTGGCTGACGGGACCATCATTCTCTGGCCAATAGCAGCAGCGGTCCTCGGAGATATCGAGCAGCGTCTCTTGGCTCTCCTGGGCTGTCACGCCAGGTGAGGGGGCGTCGGCTCTCCCTTGAGCCGGGCACGTGGCGGGCTTGTCGCTGATGGGTGCCTGGCGCCTGCACTCCTCCTGGTCGGTCTCACCCTGGTAGGTGGAGGCACACAACTCTACGAGGGAGGGGGCAGAGGGAGCCGGAGAGGCGGGAATCTCTGCCGGGGATAGAGGGTCCAGCAGCACCCACGCGCCGGGCTCTGCCGCCTCGCAGCGTTCGCCTGCCTCGCTCACGTGATCTGTGGTGCAGGCGAAGGCGTGGCGCTGCAGCCCGCTGTGAATGACGGGCTTGTGCACTCGGGTGGCGCGGCGACCCCCGAGGCCAGGGCAATGGGGATCATTGCCCACTACTCGCCACAGAGTTTGGCTCAATAAGCTGGTCACCACGCTCACCATGACGCTGCTCAAGGGTCAGGACCTTCACGCTCCGCCTCGGCCTGCTGCTGTGTGCCGTGACACCAGCAGGGAATTACATCGGCCAGTGTCAAGTCAGTGCGAGGCGCTGGCACGCCTGACCCTTCAATTTTTACGATGACGCTGCTCCCGGGAACACGTTGTCAGTGAGTGAGTGCTTCTGGCAAGGGTCCCAGCGACACGCACCACGGCGACACAGCCTTCCTCCGTCTTGCTGGCCAACAGCACCACATGCGAGGGTATAACTTGGTGCTCTGAGGGAGGAAGGAAGCGGTGACAGGCCCTCGCTCAGCAACGCAACACACCACCGCCACCACACGCAGCAACACCACGCCGCCAACACCAACAACGACAGGGATGACAACATACATGTAATTAAGCTCAACCATGCAGTCACCGGCACACCAGTGCCTAGGTTAATACGAGTAGTAGTAGTAGTAGTAGTAGTAGTAGTAGTAGTAGTAGTAGTAGCAGTAGCAGTAGCAGTAGTAGCAGTAGTAGTAGTAGCAACGGCAACAGAAACAACAATGACAATGGTGATAATAATAATAATAATAATAATAATAATAATAATAATAATAATAATAATAAATAATAATAATAATGATAATATAATCAATAACAAGAACAGTAATAACTACAGTAATAACAACAACAACAACAACAACAACAAGCAAAGCAACATCACCATCATCATCATCACCAACGTAATTCCCATCAAGTGAAGAGTAAGTATCCCCACCACCACAGACAGACCTATACCCACCACTTTAGCCTACCACTGTCCCTCTGTTCATGCAGTGCACACACACTAACGCTGTCACTGCGAAAGCCAACAACTGACACCACTGGACACAATGCATGGACTCTTTACAAACATCCACAAGAAAGGGCGGTAAGTAGGGATAGAGGATAGACTTAGCAATGCAGATAAAACTAGAAGCGAAAGAGAGGTTACGATTAAGGAAAAGCTAAAGAAAGAAGATATTGCATGACCTGCAACACCAGTCATGAGGCGCCGGGTGTGGTCAGGAATAGCGGTGCCACTGAAGCTGCCGTGCAGAGGATCGACCCCAGCAACCTTCAGGGACGCAAGCTGAGTACTGCGCCA
>NC_059298.1:15189058-15194058 GCF_017591435.1 Portunus trituberculatus
CGGCGCGGCGAGGCAAATGGGCAAGCCTCTTAATGTATAGCCCCTGTTCACCTAGCAGTAAATAGGTACGGGATGTAACTCGAGGGGTTGTGGCCTCGCTTTCCCGGTGTGTGGAGTGTGTGAAGATCGGTCTATGAGCTCTGAGCTCGCTCCGTAATGGGGAAGACTGGCCGTGGTGGTGAATTACACACACACACACACACACACACACACACACACACACACACACACACACACACACACAAGAAAGTAGTACAGTGTGTGTGTGTGTGTGTGTGTGTGTGTATGAGTCATCTGTTTACGTGTCTATAAGTGGGTATAATGATTAAAGGGATCAAAACACTTAACTCACCCAACTAATGAACTACACGAATAAACAAAACAAATACATAAACACACACACACACACACACACAAATAAATCTCACCCTGAACAAATAAAATGAACAAAGAACATCGCACAACCCACCAAACACACTTTAAAGAACACCTGTCTGAACTAAAGGAAATGAAACAGATAGGAAAGACAGGTGAGTTTAACATAACACGCAAACAGATGCTGGAAACAGGTGAAGGATGAGGGAGAAATTGGGAGGAAGGAGAGTGAGTAAGATATGTTGGTGAAGTAAACAGGTAAAGTAAGGTAAGATAAGGTGATATGAGAGAGAGAGAGAGAGAGAGAGAGAGAGAGAGAGAGAGAGAGAGAGAGAGAGAGAGAGAGAGAGAGAGAGAGAGAGAGAGAGAGATAAAGCAGGGGCGTAAAGAGATAAACAGCAAAGAAAACAAAGGAAAAACACCAAACCAAACCAAACGATAAGGAAAAAGAGACAAACAGTTGACGACAATAATAAAAACAACACATATATAAACAAGGAAGGTGACTCTGGCAAGGAACTAAAAATAAGAGTGTGGATGAGGTTACTCGGGGACAGATGACAGAGAAGGAGAGAGGGAGTGGTGATGTCAGGTTGTGAGTCACCCGTGCTGGCCCCTGACCGTCTGCCTCGCCTTACGTGCATGAAGTCAGGAGAGGCAGGAGAGAAGGAGAGGAGGCGAGCAGGCAGTGAAGTATGCATGACCTCCTTACCTTCCCCCCCTCCTCCTCCACTTACCGAAGCACCATTACCTTGTTTGCTGATAGTATAGGAGTCATGCGAGAAAATACCGCTATTCAGTCCATTTTTTCGTTAATTTTCAGTTAGTCATCAATCCGTCAAATATTTCAGCTAAAAAAATGACAGTTTAAAAGTTCATGCCTTCAGTTAATTAGTGAATAACTCTAGTACTCAAATTGTGTTGAGAGAGAGAGAGAGAGAGAGAGAGAGAGAGAGAGAGAGAGAGAGAGAGAGAGAGAGAGAGAGAGGGGATTGGATGAGAGAGGTATGGAGAGGGAGGATGGCAAACGTGAGAATGCAAAAGGGAAAATGGTGGTGGTGGTGGTGGTGAGTAGTAGTAGTAGTAGTAGTAGTAGTAGTAGTAGTAGTAGTAGTAGTAGTAGTAGTAGTAGTAGTAGTGCAAAAACCATTATTGTTATCATCACTACTATTAACATCACCATTTTACGTACATGGAAGTTTCACCATCATCAGCATCAGCATCACCACCACCATCACCATCACCACCACCACCACCACCACTACCACCACCACCACCACCACACAGCTGTCGCCGGCCACACTAACACCACAACTGAGCGGGTAGGTGTGGCCAAAGTGTATGTATGGCTACACTTAAATATATACTACACACACACACACACACACACACACACACACACACACACACACACACACACACACACACACACACACACATATAAGGGACGTCTACCTCTCACGGCCAAAGAAAGAAAAAGGAACAAAAAAAAAAATAGATGAGGAGGAGGAGGAGGAGGAGGAGGAGGAGGAGGAGGAGGAGGAGGAGGAGGATGTGGAAAAGGACAAAGGAAAAAGGATAAAAAAACACATGCCAGAGAATGAAAAAGAGGGAAGAAAAAACAATTAGTTCGTTGAAGGTGAAACAATGGCGGAGGAGGAGGAGGAGGAGGAGGAGGAGGAGGAGGAGGAGGAGGAGGAGGAGGAGGAGGAGGAGGAGGAGGAGGAGGAGGAGGAGGAGCAAGAGAAAAATGCATGCCAACTATAGGAGAAAAGATACTTAAAATAAAGCCAGAGCGAGAGAGAGAGAGAGAGAGAGAGAGAGAGAGAGAGAGAGAGAGAGAGAGAGAGAGAGAGAGAGAGAGAGAGAGAGAGAGAGGAACAGGTGGGATGCAGCTGGGTATTTCCGTTTTCTCTCTCTCTCTCTCCCTACACACCTGCCCTGAGTCACGTGTCCAGCCTACTGATGACTTAATCTTCCAAATCATTACGTCATTTTTTGTTTACATTACGACACTCTTTGTAATAGTCATTTTCTAATTAACACACCTAACCTAACGTAACCTAATATAAGCAAACTAACATATCCTAGCTAACTTGAACTGCTCTAACCTAACCTTCTAAACCAGTAGTTCCCAAACCTTTTCCGGACCGCCACCTCCTTGGCTCCCACTCACACCACTGGAGCAACCCTACCCACACAAACACAAACAACCGGATACAACCATGAATAACTTAACACTCACACACCTTCACCAGCTGTGAGCTACAGTAGGACAGATTGACTGACCCTTGCCACCACTACCTCTCAATTCTCGAGTCTGTACCTGATCGCTTCACGTCCAATAGAGAGGCTGTAAGTTCAATTATCATGAATATATCGGTACAGTAATCACATTGATATAGTTTTAAGATTGGTTGGCTGGTGATGTATGGACACTGATAATAATAGTACGTTTTTGGATTCATTAATATCAAAAGTTGAAATTCTCAATACCAGAATACTTTTGGACTGGTTGTGATGTCTATGGCGCCCCACCTCCGCCCCTCATGGATCCTTCCAACGTCCACAGGGGATCGGCACCCCCACCAACTTTTGGGAAATCCTGTTCTCAATAATGTAGTTAATGCCTTCTTGTGTGTCATGTGAAAAAAAATAATAAACGTGTCTTTGGTAAACAAGATTATCATTGTTATTATTATCGTTATTATGTATTATTTTTATTGTCGATTTCATATATCTATCCAGTATTCTTTTTATTACAGTATTCACAAATGTGTTATTTTTTATCTCTCTTTCCCGTCTTCTTTTCTCTCTTCTCTCTTTTTTTTTCTTCCTTCCTTTCCTGAATGTTTTCTTTAACTTGACTCATCTGTTTACTCTCACTTTCATGGACCTGTGTTAGTTTCCGTCCGTCCGTCCGTCTGTCTGTTTGTGACTGTCTCTGTCTCACTGTCTTTATATTCTTCCGAGTCTCTGTTCCTGTCACCTCTTCTCCTTTCTTTATCCTTCTAACGCAGAAGAAAACGCGGTGTGACATTTCCTCAGAAGAAAATTAGGCCAAATACTTAACTCGGAAAAATAATACAAAATGTTTTTGCTTGTAGCCTAGGAGAGAGAGGGAGAGAGAGAGAGAGAGAGAGAGAGAGAGAGAGAGAGAGAGAGAGAGAGAGAGAGAGAGAGAGAGAGAGAGAGAGAGAGAGAGAGAGAGAGAGAGAGAGAGAGAGAGAGAGAGAGAGAGAGATATGGGGGAGGCGAACAGACACACAAGAAGTCATAAATATAAACCTGCAAACAAATACATACATAGACAGCAAACAAACAAGCTTACCAGTATTCAACCAATGTAGAGATCAAAACTTTGCCAGAAATGGAACTTGCTATGAATCTCCAGCTATCGTAACTAATCTGAGCATTCTATCATATTTCCCAGCAGCACACGGCGGCGGGGAGTCAAGGGAGGGAGGGGGAAGTGAAATGAAGGGTGTGGGCTCAAGTCTGCCTGTGTTCTCCCCGTGACCAACAGGAATGCCTCACGCAGTTGGCATCCTGTGCTGAGACAATTCTTAGCTGACCATTGATATAAAGAGAAATGTGGCATGTTGTGTGGAATGAATAAATAAAGAAAGTGAATAAATGCATAAACAAATAAATAAATAAATAAATAAACGAGTAAAAAACTGAATTAATACATACAAAAGATTGATAAATAAAGAATAACAGTAAAAGCAGCAACAACACCAGCAGCAGTAGCAACAACAACAACATCAACAATAACAATAGCAACTGATAACAATAGTGATAATAACAAAATTCTGATCCACCGCTAATAAACACTAACTTGACATAAAAAGAGGCTTTCTGACATACCTAATTCACTGTTTTTCAATATTCTAATTAACATGAATTTTCTTCCTGAAATTCGTTAATTTTGATTGAGTTGACACGGAAATTACAAAACAAAACTTTTTAAATGATTCATCCCACATTTTGGAACAGTTTCATTGACTCAACAAGCTGAAACTTAATGAAACTTTTAAAATAATCCACATTCTCTTCTTACATCTCAGAAGGGCGACATGAAGCAGTGATGAGACTTAAAACATTCCACCTCATACTTTTTTTTTCTCTCAAGCTCGTTAAATTGACACGATAAGATACAAATAATGAAACTTTAAAATATTCCATTCCACACATTCTCTTTGTGCATCTCAGGAAGGTGACATGAAATAATGGTGAGACAACGCATTCCACCTTATATTCTTTCTCACGCTCATTAACCCCTTCAGTACCCTTCCTATTAATTCTGCTTACTATTTGATGAATTTACACAGCTTCAGAAACTCATGTGGGACTGAAATAATGAAGACTCTACTGGACCATTAATCTTCTGATCTCCATAGACTCTTCCTAATGCAAATATAAGCGTCTAATAACACCCAGAATTCATAATAAAAATGCGTCCCAGTACTGAAGCGGTTAAACTGACGCAATTCAGATAAATAATAACGCAGCTTCAAAATATTCCACATCTTTTCTTATTGAGCCTTAGAAAGTTGACATAAGCTAAATAATAAAGAAAATCAATCAATTAAAAAAAAAAACCCATCTCATACTAACATTGC
>NC_059298.1:15199058-15269058 GCF_017591435.1 Portunus trituberculatus
ACATATATGAATCTCTCTCTCTCTCTCTCTCTCTCTCTCTCTCTCTCTCTCTCTCTCTCTCTCTCATAAAAGGAATTCGTTTTCCTTCCTTCTGTGTTTCTTTTTCCTCCTCTCCCCTTCCGTTTTCCTCCTCCTCCTTCTCCTCTCTCTCCATTCTCTTTCTTCCACTCACCCCCTTTCCTTCCTTTTCTCTTTCTTTCTCTTTCCTCTTATCCTTTTCCTTCCTTCTTTCTCTTTGTTTCTCTCACTTTCCTTCCGTCTCTCCCTTCCCTTTTTTTCACCTTCTTCACTCTTTCCTCCTTTTCTTCACTCTCTTTCCACCACCACCACCACCACCACCACCATGGACGAAATAATATAGAAAAACACGTCATGGATCAAACACTCAGAAATTTTTAGGACGAAACGTGAAGAGATAAAGGACCTTCACTATTTTTGGGAGAGTGGTTGGATGGCTTCTTGGGTTCATCTGGATATTATTATTTTTCATATTCGCCTATTTATTTATTTATTTATTTTATTTTTGGTGGGACGGTGAAAGAGGAGGAGGAGAAGGAGGAGGAGGAGGAGGAGGAGGAGGAAAGGGTTGGACACGTCTCTCTCTCTCTCTCTCTCTCTCTCTCTCTCTCTCTCTCTCTCTCTCTCTCTCGTTAATAGTAAAAATCCGGTTTCTTATTCCTGCATCTTTTCTTTCTATTTTTTTTTTTTTTTTAGTTGCAAAGATCAGTTACTGGGAACTTGATTGATTTCAGGGTCATCTTCTTTATATCATCATCATCATCATTATTATTATTATTATTGTTATTATTGGCGTTAGTTTTGGTATCATTATCATTATTATTGTTATCATCATTATTGTAGGCACATATGAACGTACAAGCTTTGTACAAATGACTGTACACACACACACACACACACACACACACACACACACACACACACACACACTAGAAGTTGCTGCAGTTCACTCTATCCCTCCACCACACTCCACTACACATAATTCCACCTCTCCTTTCCTCTTTTTTTCTCTCTCTAACTCGAAAGGACTGGCCAGGACGTAATGAGAAAGAAAAAAAAAAAAAGCATTAGAAAGTGAGGACGGTGAAAGAAAAAAAAAACATTTAAATAGCTCGTTAAAAGTCTACTCGCACCTCCTCCCCCTCCTCCCCATCTTCTTCCTTCATCTCCACACCCACTGAATTCCTCACTCCACGTCCTCTTCCACCTCTCTACACCCACCTCACTCTCTCCTCTTGATCACTACACACCTATAGTTCCACCTACTACGCTCTCTCATCCACCTACTTCTACTACTACTACTACTACTACTACTACTACTACTACTACTACTATTTTCCTATTTCTACTCAGCTCTCTCTCTCTCTCTCTCTCTCTCTCTCTCTCTCTCAACGAGCGGGATGACCACTCGCGGACAATCAGCTCCATATCCTTCCTTTCCGCCGGACACACACACACACACACACACACACACCGCGTAGTGTAGTGGTTAGCACGCTCGACTCACAATCGAGAGGGCCGGGTTGGAGTCCCGGTAAGCGGCGAGGCAAATGGGCAAGCCTCTTAATGTGTGGCCCCTGTTCACCTAACAGTAAACAGGTACGGGATGTAACTCGAGGGGTTGTGGCCTCGCTTTCCCGGTGTGTTGTGTGTTGATGTGGTCTCAGTCCAACCCGAAGATCGGTCTATGAGCTCTGAGCTCGCTCCGTAATGGGGAAGACTGGCTGGGTGACCAGCAGGCGACCAAGGTGAAAAATTACATCAGGATATAAATAATTTTTGAGAGCTTCCGGTGAGGTATCTGTTTTTGTAAGTTACTGTAGCTACGGTGCTGTGATGATGAAAGTAGTAGTAGTAGTAGTAGTAGTAGTAGTAGTAGTAGTAGTAGTAGTAGTAGTAGTAGTAGTAGTAGTAGTAGTAGTAACAAAACAACAATACACTTACCACTAAGTTCAAAATCCAGCGATGACATTCTCTTCACGAAACAAAAGATCGAATAAAAAACCAACTCAAAATTAAACTCAAAACTTCCTTCGCAAAACGGCTAAACCCAGAATAAACTTATATAGACAGTCACAAGATCACAAACACGGGGAGCGAGAAAGAGACGCGGTGACAGACGGAGCAAGAGCGAGCGAGCGAGACACCACGAGAGACAAGCACCCTCTCACCACTACTCAGTATCAGGGGCGACGAGGGAATGAAACACCACAACTGAACAATACCTCTTCCCGTGCTTGACTGACCTACCACGGATTTCCAGCTGACCTCTTATACTTTCAGTGACGCAGCTAATGGTGGTGGTGGTGGTGGTGGTTTTGGTGGTAGTGGTGGTGGTAGGTTCAACACTCCCTGCCCGAGGTACGATAATGTTACATCTTCATTCCTTCATTACCATAACCTCTAAGTTGCTTTCTCTCCTTCACTTTGCCTACTTTTCTTGAGGCGACGTGACTGGGGGAAGGAGCACGGAAGGAAACGAAGCAGAAGAGAGAGAGAGAGAGTTAAAGTGAAAATGTAAGTAATTCTATTGAAATACAAAGATCAAACAGATTAATGCACTTTTAATGAAACAAGGTAATAAGAGGAGAAACAAAAAATAAAAGGAAAGGAAAAGGATAATAGGTAAGAAAAGGGGGGAAAATAAAGTGATTGACGTAAAAAAAATATGGAAAAAAATGATAAAGAAGGAAAAAAGGAAAAAAAAGTCACCAAAATGAAAATAATATAGAGAAAGAGAAATTGAAAAAAAGTAGATAAGAAAAAAAAAAGTTACGGGAAAAAAATGCAAGTGACAGACATACACACATAGTACATATATATATATATATATATATATATATATATATATATATATATATATATATATATATATATTCATTTATTTATTTATTTTTTTTCCGTAACCTGTGTATAGTAAGTAAGTAAGTAAGTAGCAGTGCCAGTACCAGTATGCACCGGAGATCACGTGAGTCAAGGGCACGTAAATGATAACTGGGGTACCAAAGGGTTGGGTGTTCCTTCCTACTAGTATCTTATCTTCTTTTAACGCATGTATGGAGTTTTGCTGATAACAAATGATAATGGTGCAGTTACTGTGGTTCGCGTGGTAATGTATAACGATATCTCGCTTTTTCTTCACACACACACACACACACACACACACACACACACACACACACACACACTGTAGCTCGCTTTTTCTTGACACATGAACACAAGCACGCACGCAAAGATACCTGCACGCGATCACGCACGCACGCATACACCCTTTATTCATCCCTCGCCCCTCTCCCCCGAACACACACACACACACACACACACACACACACACACACACACACACACACACACACACACACACATACACACACACTCACGTGGATAAAAGAGTATACAAAGGCAAATAAAAGTATGGTAAAGGAAGGAACACTAAAATACACACGAAGATAGACGAATATAATACACAGATGATAGATTGAAGTAGGAAAAAAGAAACACACACTGAAAAACCATACATGACTATACACACCAACGAAGAAAGACAGGACAAACGTATCAATAAACAGACAACACGCTGCAGGTAAGAACACATGTAGATCAAACCCGTGAAAATAAAGTTAATCAAAACACAGTAAAGCTTAATTAAAGGTTATAAGTGAGACGTTGAAACAAGGACAGGTAAAGATAGCTAAGGGAGGAAACTAAATATGTGTAAAGTGGAAAGTAGAGAGAAATACCTATAGACAGACAAAGCAAGACAAACAAAATGGGAAGAAAAAAAAAAAAAAAAAAAAACAGCGACAGAAAAAAAAGAGGAGGAATAATAATAATAATAATAATAATAATAATAATAATAATAATAATAATAATAATAATAATAAGAAGAAGAAGAAGAAGAAGAAGAAGAAGAAGAAGAAAACGAATATGAAAAAAACCGGGACAGAAAAAAAGGAGGAGGAGGAGGAGGAGGAGGAGGAGGAGGAGGAGGAGGAGAAGAAGAAGAAGAAGAAGAAGAAGAAGAAGAAGAAGAAGAAGAAGAAGAAGAAGAAGAAGAAGAAGAAGAAGAAGAAGAAGAAGAAGAAGAAGAGACGAATATGAACAAACACGCAAGCAAGCTGAAAAGGAAAACTGAATTGGAAAAAAAAAACATACACACACACAAAACACATTGAAATAAGAAAAAATAGGATAAAAATAAATATATATAAAAAATAGACAAGCTAACCAATCAAAACACACACACACACACACACACACACACACACACACACACACACACACACACACACACACAATAGTACGTGACGAATTGAACGTTACATAAACATTGAGAAAGTTCGAAAAGTCCATTGAATTACTTACTTCGAGGAGGAGGAGGAGGAGGAGGAGGAGGAGGAGGAGGAGGAGGAGGAGGAGGAAATACAGGAGTTGTCAGCTGAGGACTTGCACGTATTCATTTTCTCATGCATGTGTGTGTGTGTGTGTGTGTGTGTGTGTGTGTGTGTGTGTGTGTGTGTGTGTGTGTGTGTGTGTGTGTGTGTGTTTCTTTATATTCGTAGAACTGTTACGGTCTGTGACACTATTATTTCTATTGGTTTGTTTTGTCTTCCTCCTCCTCCTCCTCCTCTTCTTCTTCCTCCTCCTCCTCCACCTCTTCTTCCTCCTCCTTTTCTCATTTTCTTCCTCCTCTTCCTTCACTTTTCATTTTCTTTTATGCCACGTTGCATTCTCCTCATAGTTTTGTTCGGTCTCCTCCTCCTCCTTCTCTTTTTTCTCCTTTTTCTCCTTCTTTTCTCCTCCTCCTGACCTTTGTTACTCTACATACCTAATTTTCTCTTCCTCCAATCGATCCTCTTATTTCTACCATATTCCTTCTCCTCCTCCTCCTCACTTTCGTTTTCCTTTTGACCTTTCTTGCCATATATATTTTTCTTGAATATTCCTCCTCCTCCTCTTCGTTCTCCTTCAGTGGAATAAAACTTATATATATATATATATATATATATATATATATATATATATATATATATATATATATATATATATCAAGGTAACAACTGTGTGTGTGTGTGTGTGTGTGTGTGTGTGTGTGTGTGTGTGTGTGTGTGTGTGTGTGTGTGTGTGTGTGTGTGTTCCATTAGTCATTTCTTTATTTGGAGAGAGAGAGAGAGAGAGAGAGAGAGAGAGAGAGAGAGAGAGAGAGAGAGAGAGAGAGAGAGAGAGAGAGAGAGAGAGAGAGAGAGAGAGAGAGAGAGAGAGAGAGAGAGAGAGAGAGAGAGAGAGAGAGATTTTCAATTCCCTGATGCAACGGTGGTCTAGGAAACATGTGGATGTTACTACATGAACTAACAGGAGGATGAGTAGTAGTAGTAGTAGTAGTAGTAGTAGTAGTAGTAGTAGTAGTAGTAGTAGTAGTAGTAGTAGTAGTAGCAGCAGCAGCAGCAGCAGTAGTAGTAGTAGTAGTAGTAGTAGTAGTAGTAGTAGTAGTAGTAGTAGTAGTAGTAGTAGTAGTAGTAGTAGTAGTAGTAGTAGTAGTAGTAGCAGTAGTAGTAGTAGTAGTAGTAGTAAAACACACACATTACTATCAATAAAATACCATCATACAAAAAAAATGCGCGACGCTTATAAACAAGACTCTCCCTTAAAAAAAAAAAAAAAAAAAAAAAAAATAAGTAAATAATATCTAGCGCCATTCACTCACAGCTATTTGGCGCACCGGAACACGTGCAAGGAGGCT
This sequence comes from Portunus trituberculatus, assembly GCF_017591435.1. Classification (NCBI taxonomy): domain Eukaryota; kingdom Metazoa; phylum Arthropoda; class Malacostraca; order Decapoda; family Portunidae; genus Portunus; species Portunus trituberculatus. The sequence goes on from NC_059298.1 coordinate 15,204,817, forward strand.
GCAAATAGAATAGTCAGCCAATTCAATCACACCGCTGTTTTTAAAGGCTTGGCACCCTCCGCTGGACTCCGCCAAGTTGACTGAGGTCGCGGAAAGCCTGGCCACGTGTGTTCGCTCACGTCCGCTGAATTCTCGGGCTGGGTCGTCGCTCAGTTACATATACAAAGACAGGCATCCCACGTCAGCGGACCAGGCAAGGGGTCGGAGTGCGGGCGAGGGAGTGTGAGAGGGCTGCGTGAGTGATGTCATGTCATTCAGTCTGCGTGTGTGTGTTTCACTGTTTGATCTGCTGCAGTCTCTGACGAGACAGCCAGACGTTACCCTACGGAACGAGCTCAGAGCTCATTATTTCCGATCTTCGGATAGGCCTGAGACCAGGCACACACCACACACCGGGACAACAAGGTCACAACTCCTCGATTTACATTTCGTACCTACTCACTGCTAGGTGAACAGGGGCTACACGTGAAAGGAGACACACCCAAATATCTCCACCCGGCCGGGGAATCGAACCCCGGTCCTCTGGATTGTAAAGCCATCGCTCTAACCACTGAGCTACCGAGTGTGTGTGTGTGTGTGTGTTTCAGACAGGTGACACAGTGATGCAGCTAGACGAGGTAAGTATTGTGGGTAGTATCATCAAAAAAAAAAAAAAAAAAAAAAAAAAAAAGTGACGTCGGGTATGCGTCGCCTAGACGATTTTCTCTGCCTCTTTGTTTCTGAGAGCCATGCCAGAAAGATCCACTTCACCCTCAGTACAGCACACACAGCTGACGGTGGTGTCCCTAAGTGTTTCCAGGTGCATGATTGAACAAGGTGGGTGGAAGAGGTATCTGTCTGTTTCCTTTTTCATACATATATCTTTTTTTTTTTTTTTTTGTATGTGTGGGGGGATGGAAGGAGTATGTCTGAGGGTTCAAACTATTTTTTCTTCACATATATTTGATTTTTTGTAGGGATGTTGAGTAACTAGATGCATTTATAGATGGCAATAATAAGTGGAAATAGGTAGACATGCTTCATACAGCGTGCATGCAAACTTGATGGCTTCCTGTAGCTTTCCATATGTTCTCAATCATGCATTCCATCGTTATTTTCGTCATCATCGTCAGGATCTTAAGATTTTTTTCTCCTATCTAACCTAACGTACCTACCTGCCACATGCAATCAAGGAACTTCCCCGTGAATAAGAAATAATACCGATATAAAGACAAAGTACAGTACACACAACGTTACCTGGCATATCACACTTTTATTGTCGGAACGAGATGCTTGCCATTCTGTAACAATACCGGATGAACACCTGAGATATTTCGTGTTTATTCTCCAACCTGACCTATATAGACATCGAGGTTACAAAGTTCAGGAGTCATACACACGCAGGGTGGAAACGATCCACTGTGGCTGTCAATATAATGGACTCCGTTGTCGTCATCTTTAATGCTTTTCTAAATCCTCTTCTTTACCTGACAATTTCTCTCATAATCTCCTACCATTTTTTTTATCTATTAAAACTTATACTACACCCTTACTGAAAAGTGTTGTAGATTAGAATATGATATATCTCTCTAATGCAACAAAGATCTAAAAAACTGTGTATTTAGTTGTTTCCTCAGTTCTTTTTATTCTGCATTAGCAAAATAAAAGTTTTGTAATTTGCCACAAGAGTTCTCACTGCGATGTGTTCAAGTTAGTTAAGAAGTTCACTGTCCTGGTAAAGACTTTAAATTCTCTCAGGTCAAACGCTTGATAAAAGGTAGTGACTTTAACTCATTTGTCCCTTATCATTACGGTCCGTATTCATCTTTACAGAGAGAGAGAGAGAGAGAGAGAGAGAGAGAGAGAGAGAGAGAGAGAGAGAGAGCCATCACCCCACGCTTGTCACCCTTCCCTCATCAGCCACCACCACGTCACCTGCTGAGCCACCCACACCCGCCCTGGCTATCCTCTCTCCTTGAATCCACCTGGAACTGACACACCAGACAGGCCCATCGCATCTTGCTATCTTTGATGCACAAATACACGTCTCAAAACACGTCAGTCATCAAAGCACTCTCGATATGGATGTTTCCGCGCTGCTAGAGTAGTCAAAAGAAAGGCATGGAGAGGATTCAATGTAGACACTGGTCTCTGTCAGGTTCGTGTGCGTTGTACAGGAAGTAACAACAACAATAGTTTAACTCACCACTCAGGGGATACTCTTCGCTGCTTAAGGACAGGCACTCCATGTTTAACTCTTGCTGCATGTAGAGAAATTCATGTAAACCTTCATAGCTAGCGCCCCTCACACTGACTTTGTGTTGATGCAAACGTCACTGGCAGCCCGCGCGCGATGCACCATGCTCAAATGAGCTACTATACATTAGAATATTGTATTTATTCTAGAAAACCAGTAAATTACATAAATCTACAAACTATATTGCATTTTATATCTTCTTAAATAAAAACACAAACAAAATATCTTTAAGTCTGTAACAAAACTTTACTTTTTATTTGGGCGCCACTTTTGAAATAATTTTCTAAACTCCGTGGACATTAATACTATATAGAGTATAAATCAATTCGGTCCAATTTTGTTACAGTTCTGTAGTATTTTTAATAATGCTGCACAATTCCCATGGTTATAGAAGTATATAATCTACCTATGCTATTTTTCCATTGTCAATTCATTGCAGATCTCATTGCAATTCAGCCTATTTTCATCACAGCAATATTGGTGACCTAAGAGTGTAAATGCTGTGTGTGTGTGTGTGTGTGTGTGTGTGTGTTTACCTATTTGTGTATTACAGGGCCCGAGCTAAGCTCTCTGTGACCTGTCTCCTTGTCCATTCCTGTCATATCTCTCTTTCATCTGATTGACACACACTGCATCAACGACATCACTGCTCAGTTTATTCCACTTATCAATGCTACGATGCGGGAAACTGTATTTTCTCACGTCATTTAGACAGATGTCTTTTATTAGCTTTTTTCCATGTCCTCGGAGATGATTACTTGTGGTCACCTTTATCAACTCTCTGTCCAGTATGTCAATCTTGTTCACCAATTTATACATAGTTATCATGTCTCCTCTTGTTCTTCTCTCTTCTAATGTGGTCAGCCCCAGCTTCCTCAGTCTTTCCTCATAGTCTAACTCCCTGAGTCCTGGTACCATCCTTGTTGCCAGCCTCTGTACCCTTTCCACCTTCTTCACATTTTTCTTCATATGCGGTGACCAGACACAAGCTGCATATTCTAACTGGGGTCTTATTAAGGTACATAATATCTTCTTCATCATTCCTTCATCTAGGTAGTGGAATGCAAGGCCAATATTTTGAAGCATGTTGTATGTTTTCCAAAAAATCTTGTTAATGTGTTTCTCCGGTGACAAAGTGTTTTGCACGGTTACTCCTAAGTCTTTCTCCTCATTGGTCTCTTTAATTTTCTCATCACCCAGCCTGTAATCCCAGTTTGGTCTGTATCTACTTCTTCCCATTTTCATAACATGGGTCTTGTCTATATTAAATTCCATCTGCCACTCCTTACTCCACTCATATATTTTATCAAGATCTTCCTGTAACTTGTTACAATCTTCCACATTCTTTACTCTCCTCATAATTTTAGTATCGTCCGCAAACATGTTCATGTAACTGTCAATTCCTACTGGCATATCATTAACATAAATAAAAAACATGATGGGACCCAGCACTGACCCTTGTGGAACTCCACTGGTTACCTTCTTCCACTCGGACTTCCTTCCTCTCACCATTGTTCTCATTTCTCTTCCCATTAAGTAATTTTCCATCCATTTTGCTAGTTTATCATTTACTCCTCCAATCTTCTTTAGTTTCCACATCAGTCTATTGTGTGGTACTTTATCAAAGGCCTTTCTCAAGTCCAGGTAGATGTGTGTGTGTGTGTGTGTTGGTTTATCTGGACCACTCCATGTGAAACTGTCGGATTGGTATATAAATAGATAAATAAGAACATCATGGAATGAATGTACTTAGATCTCTGAAAGCCCTTTGGTAAGACAACCTTACCATCCATACAACTCCTCAAGTGCTTAACACAACTGGACTTAGCTCAAGCTTGATACCAGTTGTCAGTATTTAGACAATAAGGTACCCCTGAAAATATAAGTTGCCACTGTGCATAGCTGAGAAGTGAGAATCATAATCACCACATGGAGGACACTAAATTGATCAAACAATGATAAGTGGTCCATGAAATTATCCAAGTCATTAGTTTCAGCAGCCTTTAGTGATGGCTTAGTAATAAACCAGTGTTATTAAATGTTTTATTGATAGACAAAGTACATTAGTTGTATTACAAAAAGAGTTACCGAGTAGTACAGTTACATATTTTTTTCAGCGATAGCATTGTCATTACCGATAAATTATATATTTCATGCATATATAGAAAGCATATCAGTATCATCTCCTTTTACCTGCTTGCGTCAAATTATAAAATAAAATAGAATTTCCATTATAATAATGTTATGGATAGTAAATATAATGAGTATATGGGAGTTAGAGCTATGGGGAACTAAAGCTAAAAATATCAATATAGGAAAGGCAACAGAAATCTGACACACCTCTGAGAATATAATTTCATAACTTTATATTGATGACAATAAACTTTGTAATGCCCAGCAGATAGAAAGCAAGAGGTTACAGTGTTAGACTTATGGCATCTTGTGTCCGGGGATTTTGCTGGTTACCTGCCCACCATCACTTTCCCTCCTACACTTTCACTCAATTGTAATTTAACAAGATTTATTCTATTTTAAGATTCTTGATTCAGTTAAAAAATAAATAAAAAAAAGGTAATTATAGTTCATCAATTTCCCTCTCTAAAACTTTTAAAACAAAACAATAGTACATAATACAATGTGAAACAAGGGTGGCCATCAGTGGTGGAAGAGGTGAGGCCTCATGCCCAAGCTATCACAACCTCAGTAAACCTTACATTACTGGCATGCTTCTCCTCTCCACCACAATGGCACCACACCTCAAAGTTTCCTTCCTCTTTGGTACTGCAACAAGATAATATTCCAATATTTTTCAAACCAATAGAAAAAAAATAATAAATAAATAAAACAAAATAAATAAATAGAATATATATATATATATATATATATATATATATATATATATATATATATATATATATATATATATATATATATATGTAGTAATACTGCACTAAAATCATTCAAAATTCTTGCTACTGCTCTTCTTTTCTATCTGGTGAAAGGACAACTCCTCATCAAACCCTAACAGATGGTGATGAGGTGAGAACAAAATGTCATGGATATGATGACTGTCCAGCAGGACACAATGACCTGCCCCAGACACACACAAGCTTGGGTTACCAGCAACGCCCTCAAAATATAAACACAGATACATGTCAAAGTGAACAAAATAATTTGTACATGTGATAAAGTATTAGTATTGCCAATTAACTTTGGTAAGCAATAAAACCTGCATAGATAATATATTCCTATATCAAGTGTTAAACTTTTATACAGAAAATAAAGAGCTACATGCAAAGCAAATATAATATATATAATAATAATCTCCATAGAAATAACACTATAAACTCTGATTGACTTCATGAAAACACTGACCATGGAAAGATAATAGGCTGGGCAGCGGGTGGCGCCAGATGGCCGCCCCAACGCAGCACCAGACACTGCTGGACTCCATGCCACACATAGACTGAGGCTACGGCACCACCATGGCCTCGGCAGGTGTATGGTGCTGGGAGGATCAGGGTGTCCTTGCTACCACAGCTAAATGAATGTATCACAAGCGTAAGAAGGTTATGAAAGAAGAAACTAGGCTGAAAAGTGACTGGTTGGCAAGACAAAAGGAGCCCAGAGTCCCTCCAAGGCAGCTGCACCAACCCACACCACCACCCACAAAGAGCACTTGCTGTTATAACTTCTACCAGCAAAGGACACTTTCCTTTACTCTGGATATGAGGCTGAACATGAATAATTTTTCTTCTAGAACTGCAGTATGCCTAAAGTATTTATGAAAGCCCAAATGTACAAAACCTTTCACATATCCTCAATGTTCAAGATATTTGGTTCTAGAGGCTTTTTTTAAGTGTTTTCTTGTTAAGAAAGTATGAAATAATATATGTCACCTCTACATTTACTATCTTGCACAATGAAGATATTCAAAAGCTGAAGTTCACTGAAGGGCAGGTGGTTTGTGTAGTTGGTGTCACTATAAGGCTGAGGGATGATATGCCACAACCTACTCATCTCAACCTTACTGGCTCATGTGGGCAACATACTCTTGTCTTGCCACCAACCTGTGAATTTGACACTCAGGGAAGAAGTCACCACAGGGGCATTGGCACACTCTTCTAGCAGCAGTTTGGCTCAGCCCTGACTCAGCAAAAATATCCACCAACCTGATTAACAACTAATATCACAATGCCCAAGCACTTACTGCAGCAAGCGATGGGTCAAACTCAGATTACTACTGATACTTGCCATCAATACTGAGAGCATTTCTAGAGAGGGGTAAGAAGGAGAATAATAAAAGAAGTCAGGTGAGTATAAGAAAAAAAAAATAAATAAATGAAAAAAAAAAGTTCAGAAACCTAAAGAAGTGCATCACTACCTCATCCCATCAGGACCAGCAACTGCTGCCAAGAAGGCTTGCCATCTCTGCATCCCTGGAGACAGTACTGTTGTGTTTACAATTTTCTCCTGAACCATGTGTGAGGCCTGAACAACAGAGCAATAATGGTAAGTCTGAAATAATATACATTGGGGTTTGTGCCTACACATCACATTTGGCACAAGGTACATCTCACACAGGGGGAACACACTCCCCTAAGGTATTCTACGAGTTGATGACTCACAATGGGTACATAAGATCAAAGGACAGCTCAGCATTGCAAAGTTCAAGGGTTGTTGCTCCTGTGGTGGCTAACTAAGCAAAGACCCGTACAGTAAAATCTCTTACAATAACAGACTGCAGGAGTGGGTGAGAATTTGCATATAAATGTATACATGTATGGACATGTCTGCATAATGTGTAGGCATGTTATGTTTAATTTCAGTTCATGAACATGTGCATGTCAGCTTGATTCTTGACCACACATTCATGAATGGAAGAAACCTTGGATTTATATATGGAAGAAAAAAAAAAAAAAAAAAAAAAAAAAAAAATTCACACACAAACAACACCCCAAATCCCTTCAACTCGAGTACACTGCTGACAACCTCTGCATCCCATCACCTTCCCACACTGACCACCCTGCTCCTCCATAACCCTTCACAAACACAGTGGATATATAATCACATCAACCTCAGCTTTAGACATTCTGACATTCTTGAACGTGACTCATGATGCACACTTATTTTAGCAGAGAGAGGTTTAGTTCTTGTCCCTGGGTTATGGATGGAGCAGTCACTATGGCAACTGACTTGGTGCACCGTATACGTAAATCCAGACTGCTTATTTCGGTCCTCTATAAAGGATGATTGATAAGCAATAAGCTATAATATACTTCAATGAAGTCTTTAGAGGATACTGAGCAGCAATAGCCTCTTGAAGAAATCACGATAATACTAGACAGATCTCATTTTTCCTTGGTTTCAGATCATCAAGGTTCATGTCTCAGAGACACTCTAATGCAGCAAGGCTTAAGCTTCCTTTACCATGGCACTGATTGGTATGTGTCTAAGTGTCATAACTACAAGCACTAAAGTTGGAAAAAAAGAAAAAAAGATCTCAACAACTGGCCACCAGGAGACCCGATGCTCTGCCTTGCTGCTTGACGCATCTCTGAAACACAATCCAGGACAGTGACTTGGGTAATGGAAACAAAACTGTCATGTATGGCAAAGCAAACCCCAGTCAACATGTCTCTTGGGGCAAACTACACACTGGCGAGTAATACCACACACTCCCACGTGCAAACATATAAACGTATACGTACACAAGTACAAATGCACACACACACACACACACACACACACACACACACACACACACACACACACACACACACACACACACACACACACACACACACAGCTGACATGCTCCAGGGATCTTGGGATGCTGGAATCCATCATATTCAACTCAAGCATGCAAGATTCCTCAAACAAGAACACCTCTACACTGAGGTCACCATTATAGGGAATCGAACAATATATATATGAATACTATCAGTCCTACACACTATCAATCCTATTAATTATATAAAGTAATAAAGAGGCATTGCATATGCAGCTTCATTTTAGATTTTAAAAAGTCTTACAGGTACTAAAAGGGGTTGGGTTTCTAAAAGTTTTGCACAGTTGAAGTCAAAACCTTACAGTATTATGAATAAAAAATGCTTAGTTTAAGACAGGAAAGACACTTAGAAGGTGAAACCAACAAACTGCATTCTACTCTTATGGTCAGTCACAGGGAGTTGCCTCGCATGACACACCTCAGCCAGCTAAGATGAACGCTACTGGCTAGCGCCACACTGAGAGGTGGCCCCGCATTCTCCGACCCTTGGATATGTTTATTGTGTCTTGAGGTACTAGGAAGAAGTCCAAAACAGTACAGTTTGAAACTACAAAACTACCACAATTCCCACAATTGCAGTGCTAAATGAAAATATTCTTTTAGGGTCCTACACACTACCTTTGATTGACATGGAAATTAATACCTAAGTAAAGGTTCTTAAAAATTTGGGTTATTCACTTAAATTGGAGCTGAACAATTGATCAGTTAATATATTACACACTAAATAATGTCAGAGTAATATAAGCCCTGGTTTAAAAAAATTATGAAAGTAATTAAAGTTGAAGAATTTTCTGTTTATATTGTATACATCAGTGCTTTCACTGTCTCTACTTCTCTATGTTGATTATGTGTTACTACTGTGTTTTCAGCTTGTAGACGGAGTGTTGATGAGGATCAACTTTCCCTGAGCTGGAGTGGGTAGCTGAGCCTCCCCTGTAGGTTGTACTGACCTTGTCACTAACCCAAATGTTGATTGTGGTACCACTTCCATACATCTCCTCCTATTACTACTAGATATGTAGAGTATGAACTTGGGTAAAGAAGCTAGTAATGTGTTTTATCAAATCAGGATTGGATGCAATGAGCAATGTTACCACAATCCAACATGTCAACTCTTATCCTTCAATCTAAAGCCATCAGATCAAATTCCCAGTGCAGACACACCACAGTAACACACATGTGCCAGGAAACCCACTTGCTGATTACACTCTGGATGACAATAGTTGCCTACATCACTGATCTGTGTGGCACCTCAAGTATGTCTGTGGTCATGCCTGCAGGGACTATTAAAGCTGTTTTCAGGAGCCAAGAAAGCATTCCTGTTCACTAACGCTGAATTCTGTCTTCATTCACAACAAACTATTCATGAGCTTCTCTTGGTTGTTTGGTTAAAATGTCAAAAGTTTCCTGTAGAAAACTAGAAAACTTTCAGAAAAAGGTAGTTTCCAAGTAAGGCTTGTAATTTGTGTGAAGACAGTTGGCAAGAACACTGGCAAATTCTTAATAACTGCTATCCTTGAAAGCCAATGCCCCTATTTCTCCAAATTAACAAATTCCCAGATGGGTTACACTGAAATTTATAAATCTACTTTTGAATATAAGCAGTCAGTTTATGCAGACTCATGATGATTTTGATTGATCATTTGCACCCATAAGGAACTGCACATAACAGTATTATATAAATATAACTTTGGAAAGTCTGAGTAATTTTCTGAGTGAACATCCCTCTGATGTGGATCTGCAGAAGTGTTAATGCTGACCTTACTGTTGATATGCTTCTTCCCATGACAATGTGTAAGTACAATATTCATAGTTAAGCAAGGCAACTTCCACCAGTGCAGTCCACACAGAGGGAAAGCAGGGCAAAAAGGAGACTGGAGGCATTCAGTTGGGAGCTTGATGAATGCATGACAAACCTTTGACCTCACACCCACAAAAGCCATCAGGCATTAAAATCTGGCAATAGTTATACACGCTCTATCAAAACTTCAAAAATATGAAAAACTTTGTTTGGGGATAAAGAACAAGTGGAGGAAACCAAAAGAATACTGACTTGGGTGCCTCTAAATGATTTCTTCTTGTATTTTCTTTTTCAGCAAGCTTTTGCATGAGACACTCAAGTTAGCTTCCAGCATATAGTACTTCTCATTTACTTAAACCTGCTTCTGAAGACTCTTGTGGAAGATCTTTTGATTCTCTTCTGCCCCTTTGCACCTCTCTGGCTTCCTCCTCCTCCTCTCTTGACCACTCACTTGTGCTGTAAGGGGACTCAGCACTGTGGTAGCTTGGTGAGTACGGCTCTTCCTTTGGTTCACACAGCTGGACAATAGGTTCTAAACTTGGCCCAACTGTTCCATCCTCCCCTTCCTCAATATCATTCTCTCCTTCATCATCATGCCCCAGCCCTCCTCTCTTTCCTTCTGCTCCATCAGGTTTCATATAAAGTTTTGATTCTCGTAGGATCTTGATTTTGAGGCTCTTGATTGGGTGTCTTTTCTTTTTGTGAGTTTTTAAGCAGCGTCTGAGTCTAAACATAGCTGGACACTCATCACATTTGATCCTGCGCCGCCCGTGCCCTGGAAGCTTTGTGTGCATCCTCTGTACGTGGGTCTTAAGGTTAGACCTCTGGGCAAAGCCAGCACCGCAGTATTCACATTCAAAGGGACGCTCCCCCAGGTGAAGCTTCATGTGGATTCGGAGATTGCTCATCATTGTAAATTTGGCACCACACTCCATGCAGTTGTATGGCTTAATGGCGGTGGGGTTTTTTTTTCTCCCTCTTCTGATAGTGGTTCCCCCATCCAGTGAATGCACTCGATTTTTGTGAGCTTTGAGGTTTGATTTTTGTGTGAACGCCTTGTCGCACTGATCACACTTGTGAGGTCGCTCCCCTGTGTGGGTGACAGCATGGGTCTTCAAGTTGGCTATCTGCCTGAATGCAGCATCACATTGGTCACACTTGTAAGGTCGCTCATCAGAATGAATTTTTTGATGGGTCTTGAGTGTGGAGAGCTGTGTGAAGCAAGCCTTGCACTGTGGACACTGATAAGGTCGTTCTCCAGTGTGAATCCTTTTGTGAGCTCTTAGGTTTCCCTGCTGAGTAAACTTTGATCCACACACCTCACAGGAAAAGGGCTTCTCCCCTGTGTGACGCCACATGTGATTCTTGAGCTGTGTGCTGTTCTTGAATACTTTCTCACAGTCGTTACATTTGTGAATGACTGGTGTGCGGGGTGGTTTGGGATCCTTTGGCTTCTTGGGTTTAGGAGGCTTAGGTGCAACTTGCATATATGACTCATGGCCTGTCATGGAAGACGAGTAGTCCTGACTGAAGGTCTTGACATCATATGGCTTCATATCAAGGGCCTCCATTCCCTGTGATTCCCTATGATCCCTGTCTTGATTTTCACTTATGTACTGGTTGAACACAGCACTTAAGGAGCTGGAATACAATTGGTGCTGTGGTGTTGGGTTGTTACTGCCATCAGGCACAGAGAACATAGAAGAGGCTGAAGGAGTGGGTGGACCCACACTGTTGTGAGCCAGGTCAGCTCTGTACAGCGAGTCACCATAACGAGGAGATTCTACCCTCATGGGCTCCCTTAATGGGTGAGATGACTCAGGCATCATGCGGTGACTCAAGGAGTCATAGTGGGAACGCATGGAGGAGTCTGAAAGTTGCAAAGTGTTTATCCTTGTGTTGTTACTACCACTACTGCTGCTGCCACTGTTGTTGCTATTGCCACCGCTGTTATGGGTAATACGGAGATTTTGAGGCATGGGATGAGAAGCTTCTGTTACACATAAGTTCTCAGGAACCATGTGTGAAGCTTCACTTGTCACCCTGAGATTCTCTGGCATCAATGGGTGGCCCTGGGGTGTGTCTGCAGACAGGCGGAGGTGATGCGGTGTGTCGGGTCCCATGCGCATGTGCTGGCTACCCTCCATCCCAAGGTGGTGCTGGCTGCCCTCCGAGTTGAGGCGATGGTGCTGAGAATTTTCTCCATGCCTGAGGTGTAGGTGCTGAGATTCCAGTTCAGCTCTTAGGTGTAAAGGTGTTTCTCCTCCAACTCTGAGGTGTTGATGTGTTTCACTATCATCTCTGAGGTGTTGAGGTGTTTCCACACTCATTTGTAGATGCTGAGGAGTCTCAGCTCCCATTCTGAGATGTTGAGGTGTTTCAGCTCCAACTCTGACATGTTGTGGAGTTTCTGTCCCAACTCTCAGATGCTGAGGTGCTTCTGAGCCCATTCTTATGTGCTGAGGTGTTTCTGCTACAAGTCTAAGATGCTGAGGTACTTCTGCACTCATTCTTATGTGCTGATGAGCTTCATTACTTATTCTTAGGTGATGGGAAGCCTCAGGTTCGATATGCATGTGTTGTGGTGTTTCAGACCTAATTCTGAGATGGTGTGCTTCCTCACTCATTCTGAGGTGGTGAGGAGTGTCTGATCCCATCTGCATATGCTGTGGGGTCTCTGCCCTGCCCTGCAAGTGCTGGGGAGTTTCAGCTCCAATCCTCAGATGCTGTGGGGTCTCTGCCCTGCCTTGCAAGTGCTGGGGAGTTTCAGCTCCCATCCTTAAGTGCTGTGGGGTCTCTGCCCTGCCCTGCAAGTGCTGGGGAGTTTCAGCTCCCATCCTTAAGTGTTGTGGGGTCTCTGCCCTGCCCTGCAAGTGCTGGGGAGTTTCAGCTCCCATCCTTAAGTGCTGTGGGGTCTCTGCCCTGCCCTGCAAGTGTTGGGGAGTTTGAGCTCCAATCCTCAAATGCTGTGGGGTTTCTGCCCTGCCCTGCAAGTGCTGGGGTGTTTCAGCTCCCATCCTTAAGTGCTGTGGGGTCTCTGCCCTGCCCTGCAAGTGCTGGGGTGTTTCAGCTCCCATCCTTAAGTGCTGTGGGGTCTCTGCTCTGCCTTGCAAGTGCTGGGGTGTTTCGCCTCCCATCCTTAAGTGCTGTGGGGTTTCTGCCCTGCCCTGCAAGTGCTGAGGAGTTTCAGTTCCCATCCTTAAGTGTTGTGGAGTCTCTGATCTTCCTTGCAAGTGCTGTGCTGTTTCAGCTCCTATCCTCAGGTGTTGTGGAGTCCCTGCTCTGCCCTGTAAGTGCTGAGGGGTTTCAGCTCCCATTCTTAAGTGCTGTGGAGTCTCTGCCCTGCCTGGCATGTGTTGGGGTGTCTCTGCTTTCACACGACCATGCTGTGCACTTTCTGTACCGACTTGGAAATGAGGGGTGTCAGCTCGAGGCTGAAGGTGCTGTGAGGTTTCAACTCCAATATGTAAATTTTCTGGCATCATGCGTTGGCTGCTTAAATCTGTTCCATATCGTAGTGAATCTGATCTTAAATTTTCTCCCGAGTAACGTAAATTTTCTGGCATCAGTCTTTGCTCTGTTGGAGATCTTAAGGTTTCTTGCATAATTCTCTGAGATGGATTGAAATAATCTCTAAGGCTTTCTTGAACCATGCGTTGTGCATCTGCATGGCTGCGTACAGACTCATGCATGCTGCGCTGGGAAGCCTCTGAAGGTTGTCTGAGAGAGTCAGCCATGATGGAGCGGTAAGCCACCTCAGAGCTCCGCACAGACTCTGAAACCTGGGGACGAAGGGCCTCAGCCACCAGCCGCTCAGGGTCTGACTGTAGGCGCTGGAGGTCAGACACCAAACGCTGTGCACTGGAAGCCAGCTCCTGAGCTCTTTGTACATCCATTGGGTTCCTATAGGAGTCACTGGCAGGACGATGGTAAGGGTCCAAAGCTTGCTCCTCTGTTCTCTGAAGCTCTGATCTGATACGCTGCAAGTCAGCAGGAAGGCGTTGGGACTCACCAGTCTGTCTGTAGGGATCTGCTGGCATTCTTTGAGTCTCCAGTCCATACCTGGTTTGGTCAAGAGATTCAGCAGCTAACCTGTATGACTCTGGAAGGTACCTGTGGGCCTCAGGAGGGGTTGGAGGCATGAACTTAGACCCCGGAAACATCATGTTGTGTCCCAGGGCCATGAGTTGGGCACTCTGTGATATGAGATTGGGGTTGGGGCTGGATATGCTTGGGTATGAGACAGGGATCTGCTGGCCTGGGACGGATGATGAGTGAGGGAACATGGCTCTCCCATCCAGTGCACTGGCTGGAGTGTTGCTGCGGCTGCCACTCTGCATCTGTGGATGAGGCATAAATGTAATGACAAGAGGAAACAAGACTGAGGGGACTAAGAGAAGATGAATCAATAGATTCTCATTCACAATACATAATATTGACTACTGATCATTCACATACACCTGAAATTGATCACATTGAATAATTTGTTTTTACTCACATTAAACATACAAAATGTACCAGGTAACTGTAAATGTGAAGACAAATATCAATAGATGAGAAAAAACATATCATTCCAAAACTGCATAGATAATATCACACCAGTATCTGTAATTCCTCATCTTGCAATGTAGACAACACCTGCAATTTTTCAGATACTCAAGTAAGTGTTATAGCATGAGGTTAATCCCTAAGTGTCCAAATACAGTAGTAACTGTGAGTCTAGGAAGTGTTGGGATACAGTTACAGCTGTATGGGTTACATATAGGACATGATATTTCACATTTACATATGTAACTTATGAATATCCTGTGTTAAGTCCCATAATACATAAACAGAGAGTGGAAATGATGAGGCAAAGTTCAAAGAGAACTAGGCAGTGTATTTTTCACCATAAGTGAGGTACGTTGTGGTCTGCTAATGGTTTTAATAGTAATCATGAATGTCAATGTTAGTCACTGCGCCACCTATTTTCATACAAAACTAACATAACTTGTCAATGAATTCATCATTATTATGCCTGGCTGTCAAATAGTTGAGGATAAACATGTCTAGTCTCAACAAATAAGGAATTGTGTAGGTAGTGCATAAATCTTCCATAAAAGACCCTTGTAGGGTAGTGCACCAACCAGGGTAGGGGATTACTAGGCTACAGTAAAACTAAATTGCACTGGCTCACAAGGTGAGGCTGATAATTCATGCGACATTGCCATCTCTCATTACTATAAGGAAAACAGAATAACAGTTTTCTATTCAATCTAATACATGATTTCATACACACACACACACACACACACACAAAAAAAAAAAAAAAAAAAAAAAAAAAAGTGACAAGACACGAAGCTCTCAGCAGGTGATTATGTCATAAGTAAATTGAATACAGTAAAGATGCTGGTTACAAAAGTGAAAATGGGACTGGTAATTTACATAATATTTACTGTTGTGTCCTCTCAAGATACCCAGTCTAACATAGTGAGTGGTTAGAAGAAACATAAGATGAGACAGCATTTTATTTCTGTTATTGCCCTAAGCTCCACTTATTTATTGAACATCATTGGATGCAGAAACTTTTTTTTGGCTGTACATCACACAGTAAGACAGGGAAGCGTCAGTGTGTACTTCTGTTGTGGTGACCCCGATTTGCACGTGCGTGCCTGCCTAATGACCTGACACACCCCTTTCCCCAGTGAAAAAAATAGAAAGCTAGTTTATTAATTTTTTTTAGGGGGGGCAGGCAAGAGGAATTAAACTAACTACTTAATGACAATGACTATGATAGCTTGCAGATTTAAATAAAGGACTTAAGGCACCTAGCGCGATAACCTACCCGTAGGCGCACTTAGCCGTTGTAACCTTCCTTCACTTACAGTACTCCAAGCAGAGAAACTGCAGCGATAGAGGGTAGTGCGATATCCACCATCATAGCAGATACAATTTTACACTACTGGTGAAACTTTCGTGGTTGTATTCCTATCTGGAGATTTTGTAGCTGATATTGTCTGCTTAGGGTAGCGGAAACTGCCGCCTCTAATCTAGGATATAATCTGTAACAGGTGACAGTACTGGTCAAAAGTAATACACTTCATACCTATGTAACTTTACTTATGGTGCATCAACCTGAAATACACTTTAGTATTAAGGCTAACTAATGTACGTAAAGCATGAATTCATGAAATAAGGATGTATATAGTCACTTTTTTTTCCATAATTTCTACTTAAGTTTATCATGGTAAACACCATAAGTTGGCATTACTGTAATAAATTATCACGATAATGATAGCGGGCTATTGGTTATCCAATAATTGTTCTTTCCTCTTTATTGATTTATTGGTATTGCAGATACTCTTGTTTTCAAATTAGCATTAATTAACAATTTTTGTTTTTGGAACATGAGCAGATTAAAATTTCAAATTTTAAAAACTAAATCTAGTTACTTTTGTTAAAACAGTAAATTCTCATTAGTGAAGAGACAGCACACATGCTGATTTTGAAGTTTCCTAGGATTTTTTTGGTTTTCTAAGATAAAAATAAAAATAAAGATTTTATCTAAAATATCAATATTGTTATTGTTAGTATTGGAATTTTGGATTAATTGATTTATCTGTAATTGGTTATTTGGCGATAAATTCACTGCCATTTACTGATTATCACTTATTATTGATATGGTTACTGTCATCAACCTATCACTTATCATGGTAAAATTTGTCATTTTTGCACCCAGCTTTGGCAAACATGGCTATAATACAAAAAATGAAAAATAGATCTAAAGACATTCATCCATATCTGTTGTATGCTCCTAAGAATTCACCTACTTGCTTTATTCCTCTCATTCTTTTACATCTCCTTTCATATATTAGAGTCTTGTGTTTGCATTTCAAAATAGGCCTTCTTTCTGCACCCAACACACCCATCACACTGATGTAATCCCTCCTTTATCTCACTTACTACTAGTCTTTCTCTGAGACCAGATCACCTCAAGGTGCTGCACTGATTCTCTTAACCACTCAACATTTAATTCCTTAATCTTTGCACAATACACCAAATATGTCATACATTCTTTCATTACTTCATCCATCATCCTTTACATACCACAGGTATTTCTTATTTTCTTTCACTTATTTCTTATGGAGCACAGGCACTTTCCTCCTTCCTAGAAATCCAACCACTTTTTTTTTTTTCCATGCCTGTGTTTAATCCAAGACACTAATAACATGTAACTCCTCACTTTTTCCTTCTCTAAGTATAATCAACACTCTTTGGGACATAGAAATCTTTTGCGGGCAATAAGAAATTGACATAATTTTTACTGCTTTCATCAATCATTAACTTACTTTGATTCACATTTCTCGTTACCTTCTATCTTTAGGAAACATAATCAGAAACATTTATCACCTTTAGAAGATAACCAATATCCTGCAATAAGATGATATACCAATTACTATACCTACTTTGGAATACAAAGTCAGATTCTTTGTTCACTGGTAAATGAAAATCATAAATTCACTGTCATGGTTTTGGATAATTGAGGTGGATTACAGAAAATATCATTGTAGTACAGCAAAAGTCCACATGGAGAGAGAGAGAGAGAGAGAGAGAGAGAGAGAGAGAGAGAGAGAGAGAGAGAGAGAGAGAGAGAGAGAGAGAGAGAGAGAGAGAGAGAGAGAGAGAGAGAGAGAGAGAGAGAGAGGGGGGGGGGAGGATGAGGGAGAAGGAAGTCTTATATTTGTCACACATAAAAAGCAGGAATAAAGTCTCCAAGAGAAAATACTGTACTAGGAAAAAAATCATACACACCTCTTGCCATCTTTCTGATATTCGTCACACATCACACCACACAGATACTCCATCATACTAGCATTTGGGAGTGTTGGAATCTTAATTCTTTCATCCTTGTCAATATCACAACTCTTTTGAATTTGTTGCCTAACCTGTTTCTGCATTATTACTTTAAGTTAAACTCAGCCAGGTATATTTATATTTTCATTAATTACATTGGGCTAAGTCAGTCAAGGAAAGGATTCCAATCAGCTCATATAAATGTCTGGGTAAGTCAAAGTTCAAATGAAGTAAGACATAAATGAGACTGTGCCTCATTTACTCTACAGTCTAGTTGTATTGCATTGGTTATATTCCTTCAGTTCTCCAGGACATACATGTGCTAATAGAACTAGCATGTTCACTGCACCATACTTCTATGGATAGCTACCTATTAAGTGTCGAGAATAGTGAAGGGCATTAAAATTACTCAGTTATGTGATGTGTGGTGGAGACAATGGGGAGACGATGGCATCAGGAGAGTTTCCACTCAAACAAACTTATCATGTCATGTCAAAGTTACACTAAAGCAAATAATGGTAACTGATCCACATCACTTCCTCTAATTCCTTTTTTTTCCTTTTTTTTTTATTTTTTATTTTAGCATGAGTATTCATAAATTTTACAAATTTGTGATGGTCACAGACATTACTTCACGTGTGTGTTGGGGCCAACTGCTAAAATATCAGAGCATCATCACCGCTAATGTATTAAAACAGTTGTATATACAGTTGCATAAAGGTAACACCTTTTTTTAACACAGTGAAGAATACTGAATGTCACCTACTACAGCTGACAAATTTGTTATTTCTATGACGCCTAAGTTTATCCTAGCATCATAATGTTATGGGAGTATACTAACATACCCAAAGCCCCACAGCATTCCAATATCTCCAATCCAGAAATACTTTAACATGCAAATGAACTGTTTAGTGCAACAAAGCCATCTAGCCCCATACTCAGGAATCTTAATTACTGTTTGGGCCATGAAAAGATAGACAATGGTAAGCAGGCTTCCCACAACTAGAACCATAAAAAAACACAATACTGTAATAATGATAATAATAATAATAATGATGATGATGATGATGATGATGATGATGATAATGATAGCTAGTAACAATAACAATAATAATAATAATAATAATAATAATAATAATAATAATAACAATAACAACAATAATAACAATCAGAAAGGCAAGATTTAAATAGCTATGTGGTGCATATGACACAGCCTTTCTTTGTGAAGTGACCACCTTTCAGTAACTGTCATATTCCATTAAACATTAACCAGACCTTCCACAATTAATCAATAAACAAAATAAAAAAAAGTAAAATTATCATTGATCAGGATACTAATTTATGTATTGTGTTTAAAAAAGGAAAAAATACTGGTCAATTGGAAAAAAATAAATAAATGCTACTTATTTGTTACCTATAAATGTAGGCTCACATTTAGCAATAATGTAAAAATAATAATAATAATAATGATGAAGATAATGATAATAATGATAGATGATGATGATGATGATGATTAATAATAATAATAATAAAAATGATAATACATATTTCTATGGGGAACTTGAAACACAGCTATGAAATAATTTCTGGATAGTGAAAGTTTATTGAGTAGTTTCACATGTCTAAATGCACACCAGATTCTCAACAACAAGACTTTCTGAAAAGTATACAATAATGAACCTCTCCAACTAGTTGGGACACTTCAGCATGGCATGTGTTGGTTATAAAATGGCATTAGTGAAGCTGGTATGTGACTTGGGAGCCTCCTCAAAGCTGATTATGTAGCAATTATACTTAATTTCTTAAAAAAAAAAATTGTGAAAAAAAAAACTTTCCCTTTACATGTTTCTTACATGCTCTTCATACTTTTCTGCATTCATGATCATGTTTTCATTAATACATCCTGCATTAAAAAAACCTAGCTTGAATTCACATGATATTGTTAGTTCTTTAACAGAAAGTATTGTATTTCTGTATTTGCCAGTGTATAAGATATATGAGAGAGAGAGAGAGAGAGAGAGAGAGAGAGAGAGAGAGAGAGAGAGAGAGAGAGAGAGAGAGAGAGAGAGAGAGAGAGAGAGAGAATGGTGAATGGTTATGGCAGGTCTGGGTGGCCTGTGTTGAGCAGTGGTCCACACAATACAAAAATATGTTACAAATGATATTCACAATAATGCATAATACTGAAAGGAGCAAGGTGGCACAATGTAGTGGTTCTAATGAATGAAAGTTTTGGTATAAAATGTAGAACTGCCAATACAGGCCTGCATCTGCAGTCTCCACTGTTGTGGTAGGTTAACTTGATCAACTAAAGAGGTGTTGTAACATTATGCGACTGTTAAAAAACCCAGACCAGACCAGAGTATGTTCTTGTGTGATCTGCTCTCTAGGTCTTTATTAATGGTATTCACTCTATTTCTTATGGAATACCAAGTGAACAATAATGCATGATAATCAATGAGAAATTTTTCCTTTGAGTAGATTTATGAGAGAAGAAAAAGGTCACCAATGGAAGTATGGGGAAGGCCAAAAAAAACTTCCTGCCTTCTTATTGCACAATACTAAGAAATTTTGCTTCTTAAAAAAAAAAGGAAACGTAATTCTGCAGATTAAAAGTAAGAAACAACTGCACAGCTACCATATCTACATAAGCAAACTTGACATTGTTCCTCTTATTGGAGAATAGGTAACTTTCAGTATTCCCTTGATATTCTTACTGCAAATATTCCATTAACACTATATATATATATATATATATATATATATATATATATATATATATATATATATATATATATATATATATATAAGAAAGAAAAAAAAAAGGCACACTTACATCAAGGCCAGATTCACATGAGCCACTTTTCATGGCCATTGGCCACCATAAAAAATAGTGATTAGCAGCATCCTGCACAAAGCCACTTGGGGTGGTCACAAATAAGACCAGTGATGTATGGATCTCATAGAAATGGCAGCTGTTTCTGCTCTCATTGTAAACATGAAGCACAAAATGAAAAAAAGTACTGGATACATCCCATAGTTAGTTATAACAGACCATTGCATTGAGCATTTCACACATTTTTTAGTATTTCTGTCACTGTATTCTTTCATACTCAAATCATAAAGTGCTGGTGTTTTCTCCTCCTCTGCAATCAATATTGCAGTCAAACAACTCTTTAGGTGTTTTTTCCAAGATAATGGCTTGTGTATACACACTGCCATTTCAAGTAATGATTTCTATAGCTAGCCACCTTTTTACTGGCTGCATAAAAAAGTGGCCCATGCGAATGGACCCATATAGTGTGTGTGTGTGTGTGTGTGTGTGTGTGTGTGTGTGTGTGTGTGTGTGTGTGTGTGTGTGTGTGTGTGTGTGTGTGTGTGTTACACATTTAATCATAATTTTGTGTGTAGTCACAGACTACAAAAAGGGGCTTGTGTGAATGTAGCCTAAATCCAAGCTAAATGTTGTAAGAAAAATTGTTTCTTATATAGAAGTAACTCATAAGGAAATGAAGAATGAATTAATGGAATATCCTACAATAAAGTATTATCAAATTTGGTTACCTTACAGCATTCCCTTAACATTTTAACTAGTATGACTTCCACTGTTTGAACCTATGGTAAAAGCAAGCAATAAATTTTCTTACAAATACCAATATTTTTTTTCTTTCTAAAATAAAGGTGCCTTATCGGGAGGTACATCTCATATGCTGGCAAATACAGTAAGTAGTACAAACAGCATGTAAGCCCTGTCTAAAAGACAAGTCAATCTGTGTATAAGCTTGAGAAAATTCAAGGTGGAACTAGCAAGTGTTAGGAAGCTGAAGTGTGTGTAAAAGGGTTGGGAAAATTGGGTGTGAGGGGAGGGGATGGGATTCTGCTCTAGAACACTCACATCAACACCACTGCTCTACCAGACAAACACAGTCATTTTGTTGAAGATCTGAGAAAATATGAGAGAGAGAGAGAGAGAGAGAGAGAGAGAGAGAGAGAGAGAGAGAGAGAGAGAGAGAGAGAGAGAGAGAGAGAGAGAGAGAGAGAGAGAGAGAGAGAGAGAGAGAGAGTACCAATAAGAATGAAATGAGTGTGAACAGTATGTCTACAAATGTTTGTACAAGCACTTCCATGATTAAATACTGAATGCAAGTCTTCTTAAAAAATTATAAATAATTTTGGTCACAGTCACACACATCGACATGAAGTACATTTCTCAAAAATCAATATGAGCTACAACTGATAAAAAAAATACTATTAAAATATACAAGCAAATTTATGTAGCAGTTTAAAATTTACTGTATATATATATATATATATATATATATATATATATATATATATATATATATATATATATATATATATATATATATATATATATAAAAAAAAAAACTTTGTGACTTCTTCTTAACTGTTTAATATAGACCAAGATAAATACCAAGACATTTTCAAATCCTAAAAGCTTGGACTGTCATAAGGATTGGCTTCAGAGGGGCATGGCTGGGGAAGCAGATTTGGGGCTCTGCAAGCCATGGCATTACCCTGTCTACCATAGGGATCTCCCTCCAACTTGATCATTTCTGCTCCCTCCATTGGGCCCCCAGTCAGTCCTGGCATCTGATCCCCCTGGCCTTCCCTAATCTGCACTATAGGTTCCCCTATCATTTGTTGGGAGGAGACTCCACTGTCGTCATCGCCCATGTCATCCTCCATCACATACTGGGAGTCACATAGTATTTTAATCTTCAAACTCTTCACAGGATGCTTCTTCATCTTGTGAGTTTTCAAGTTGGTCTTTTGCCTGAAGGCTGCTGAGCACTCTGAACACTTGAAGGGACGCTCATCATTGTGAATATGCTCATGGGTCTTTAAGTTTGAGCGCTGTGCAAAGCTGGCATCACAGGAGGAACACTGAAAAGGTTTCTCACCTGAGTGAAGCCGCATGTGGATCTTGAGGTTGGACATCATAGTAAACTTGGCTCCACACTCCTCACAGACATAGGGACGGATGGCCTCCAGTTTCTTTTTGCGTCCCCTTTTTGTTGAGATACCATCACTTGAGTGAAGCTTGATCATGTGAGACTTCAAATTTGATTTCTGAGCAAAAGCTGACCCACATTCCTCACACACATGTGGTCTTTCCCCTGTGTGTATCTTTTCGTGAGTTTTCAGGTTTGAAAGTTGACGGAACTTTGCACCACACTGAGTGCAGGAATAGGGTCTCTCGTCAGTGTGTATGCGTTTATGATTTCGTAGGTGTGTGGACTGGACAAAAGTTGCCCCACAAATCTCACATTTAAAGGGTCTCTCTCCTGAGTGTATCAATTTGTGGCTCTTTAAGTTAGACTGCTGTGAGAATCTAGTGAAACAAATGTCACATTCATATGGCTTCTCACCAGTGTGAATCTTCATATGTGTGCGTAAATTGGAAATCTGTGTGAAGGTGGCGCTGCATTCCTCACAAGTGTATGGCCGCTCCCCTGTGTGGATGCGCATGTGGGTCTTAAGGTTAGACTGCTGGGTGAAGGTGGCCTGGCAGATGGTACAAGAATATGGCTTCTCTCCCGTGTGACGCCATGTGTGATTTTTCAGCTGTGTCCCATTCTTGAACTCCTGGTCACACATCTGACACCTGTATGTCTTACATTGTCTTCCTTTGGCTAACTTTGACCTCATGAGTAAGTCAGAATGTTCTGTGGCCTGGGCAAGAAGACCAAGTTCAGGGCTGCTTCCACCCCTTGAGGAGTCTTCCCGGCAGAAAATATCCTGATTAGGACATTCATTTTCAAAGCGACTTAGGTGAGAACCTGCCCCTGCTACCTCTCCACTGTCACTGCGTCCTCTGTTGACCTGCGGTGAGTCTCCTCCTGTGTTGCTGGTATCAGACAAAGCTTCCCTCCTTGGAGTAAAAGCTTCGTCATAATACTGGCGCTTAAAGTTAGCAGCACCTTCTTCAGAATACTGTTGATATGGTGAAGGAAATGACACAGGAAACATATGAGATGATCCTGCAACAGGACCTGAGCTGCCCTTACTTTTAGGTGTCTGTGATGACAGGGGAGTGCTATCATCTATGCTACCAGTGAACATGGATTTACCAAAGTGAATACTATCACTTTCAATTTTAGTTGTGGTTATTCTGTTGGAATTGTGAGACAGCCTCTCTGGAGAGGGTAAGACCCTTGATGAGTGTCCTTCCAGACGAGGAGAGTCAAGGTTGAGGTGGGAAGGAAGATCAGGTGTAATATATGTAGGCCTTTCATTGTGAGACTGGCGCTGTGGGGCAGCCTGTGGTCTGTCTCCAATATCAGAACTTATGTCTGAGTTAGACTTATGTGTTTCACCAGCCAGAGACTGACTACTGCTTCCTCCTGCAGTGTAAGGCATTCGCTGAGCTTCAGACTCTCCAACAGCCAGACGATAGGCTTCAGTCATGTATCTATGGGCGTCATGGGCAGCACCTGGCATTAATCTTCCAGCAGGGAACATGACATTGGGGCCCAGTGCCATAAGAGATGCTCCTTGTGTTACCAGACCTGAGCCTGGACTTGAAGTGGCAGGATAATGCGGTGCAGAACTTGCCTGGCCAGTGGCTCTCATGTCTTGACGCAACACAGCAGGAAACAGTGACCGACTTCCACTTGGTTCTGCTGGGGTACTGCTCCGGCTTCCACCACTGATCTGAAAATGTACATCCATTTATCTCCCTATCCTTTATCAAAAAACACATTTAATATATTTGATTTCTTCTATTAGTATATAGATTCAACTCGTATCGAAAGTTTACAGCATCTACATGTAAGGTTTTGGCTTTTAGTAAAAACAAAATCACTGAAAAAAAAAAAAAAAATACTACAGCAATGCAAAAGAACAAGACAGCATTCCCAATTAGAAAAGGAACAGTAAAAGAAAGACTGTTAGGAATGATTAGAAAAATTAATAAATTTGCAAAATAGGAGCCCAAGGCAGCCAACAACCAGGTATGGTAAAACATTGAGGTTATGCTTCAAGAAGCAGTTGGTACAAGTGATGCTTCTCTGTAAGTGGGTGAGGCCTCCTCATTGGTGCTCTAACACTACCCTGCAAGACTCGTGAGGCTTGTTGTGATAAAAGGACACTAAACCAGTTGCTTCTTGAAACAGACCGTCACAAGGGAAAGTGGCTTACCTTCATATGACTTTTACAGAACTTGATGACCGACATAAATAATGTCTTCAGGTCTTTCTCCTCTTCCATACATTGCAGACAATTTTTTTTTTGAGAAAAAAAAAAAAAAAAAAAAAAAAAAAAAAAAAAAAAAAAAAAAAAGAAAAGAAAAATCAGACCCTTTCATAATAACAGGGTAAAGTTGAGGTTTATGACAGCAGTAAAACAGATAGTGTCGTTCCCTGCCCGGGTCTGTTTCACGAAGCCATCACCTCTACCAGGCCAAGCTAGTGCTACACGTTGCCATGCTACATCACTTAGCACCGCACATGGTTCACCTCCGTAAGTGGAGCACAATGAAGTTGTTACTGATACACTATCCTAGAAATGTAATACAGAAAATATCACAAATTTCCTACAAAAAATATAAATAAAAAAAAAACCTGTAAGCAGTGGGAGGTCCAGTCAATGAAAAGCACAACAATATGGTAACAATTTCTAAAAACTTATCCTCTAAAACCTTTTCATTCATCAATGTTCCATAAAAGGAAAAATTGAGATAAATCACATGTAAGTCAATATACATAGTGAAATTAGATACAGCATTTGCAAAATATGAATAAAGTGGAAATATAACATGATCATATATTCTAAATGTACACATATAAAGAGACTAGAATTCTTGTATACTGATGAAGATTGTTATCTGGACTGTACTTTAAACTCCATATGTAAAAGATGACAGCTGAAGGTAGATGTTAGAGAAAATAGAGACATTTGAAAGTGAGGTGCATAATATAGGAGAATTTCTCTGCCTCCAGCATCCAAAAGAAATGGAGATTGTCAAGATGAACTTAAGGAACACAATTAGAATATGAGAACCCTTTCATATGCAAGAACAATGGAAAAGTATGGAACAATACAGATGAAAAGGCAGAGTATGATCCAACATTAGAATGATGCAAGTAGACAACCCTATAAAGCATTTTTCCTCCCCTGTGGCATGTGAAGCTTCTGCTGTAAACATTGAAAATATTAATTTGATCTTACAAAAAGTATGTAATAAAAACATCAATTACTTATATTCAAAGCTTAATAAACATAAAAATGATAGACATTTTGATGAAAAGATTCAGAAAATGCACATCAGTTATGCATAAGTACTACATGACCCACATAACTTATAAGTAATGGTGCAGCCACAAATGTCTAAGCTTTATGGAGCTGGTCACCTTGAATAAAAGGGCAATTGTTGCTTAGATATTATATCTTCATTACAGAGGACCAAGAGATTATGTAAATGTCAGATTGTAAATGACATGTAATCGTTCTCTCAAACTGATTTTGTTTAGCAGTTGGACATGCAGAGCAGGCTTGTTGAAAAAACATTATAGAGTGCTGGTAGAAAAAAACAGCACTTAAAATGCAATACTACCACTCTTGGAAAAACAGTGACAGGCCCAGAGAGAGAGAGAGAGAGAGAGAGAGAGAGAGAGAGAGAGAGAGAGAGAGAGAGAGAGAGAGAGAGAGAGAGAGAGAGAGAGAGAAAAAAGAGAGAGAAAGGGGGGTTCAGCTGAGCAAGTTCTACATTATCCAAACCACATGAACACTAACAAGGGCCTTAAAATTCCAAGTTCCGTAGGCCCAAATAAATATTCTCAATACCCAAACCATTACTCTTTAAAAATCAGTCAAGCATTGTTTATATCTAAATAAAAATTAAGTTCCAACTACACATGATTTTCCATTTTTTGCCACTTAAAATAATCCCTGACAAATGAGGCAGTTGATTATCTGCAATCTTTTGAATCACTAAACAATAACTGGACCCAACAACAATGACAAAGTAATCTTTCGCACAAAGCTACAGCCAGAAACAGTGCAAGTAGTAAACTCCAATGATGATGGCATCTACAGGAGCGAACAATGCTCTCACTATCACTGATGATCATATGGTAACAGTTCTGGCTAGTGTCTGCAATTACAATTTTCTTCTTAGACATGAGCACAAAATCTTTGTCACTTTCTTACCATATCAGGGTCTTGCCCAGCTCGGTCGTGGAAGCGATGGAACATGATGGGCCAAGGGAGGGGTGGGGTTCAGTGTCTTGTTGCAGCACAGCTCACAGCAAACATGCGCTGTGCCACTCCGGTGCTGCCTGACAACATGAGGAACAACTGAAGGCTCCATTTTTATACTATGCAATACTTTTAAAGGTAAAATGAGACAGAGAGAAGGAAGAGCACATAGATAATTTACTCAAATCTCTTGAACAAGTATCTACAAAATATGCCAACAAGCTATCTTATAATTTAAGAAATTTATCGTACATGACACTTCTGGGTGCTAACTCAAACATGAGCACTTAGAACTTTACTAGGTAATATGAGAATGTACAGCTAACCTAAGTGAGCCTGAATTCAAACCTGAGTTAACTGTTATCAGTTGGATTTATACCTCAAACTCTACACCTGTTTGTGAAGTAGAAATGAAATATTTATGCAAATAATTAAGGAATATAACTTTACAGCTTGACTGGAGTGATTAACTTGAGTTTTTCTTCCTGTGTGTGTGTGTGTGTGTGTGTGTGTGTGTGTGTGTGTGTGTGTGTGTGTGTGTGTAAGTCATCAATAGGATCATATGCTGACACTAAGAATGTCAACAGTACCTAGTAGTAATTTTACATTTAATTTTCTTTATTTTCACTAAGCCAATCTTTTCAGGAGTCTTTATTACCAACAAGAGTTTATATGTTACTGTTACTGGTGAGATTCCCAAGATTCATGAAATTAGCAGTTACTACTGAATACCTTTATGGTGTGATCTCGTGTTTATGGCTGAATAATATGCAAATGCCCTCTTGAATTATGACTGTCTTCATGAACCTAAGTATAAGTGTTCTGTTTCCAATATTGGACAATGCTTGGGGAAAGCTTACTTCCATGATATATGCATAGAAAAAACAAGATACAAATATCAAACACCAAACATAAGTCTTTTCCTGCAGTGTCTTTCCTACCAATCTGGCCAGCCTATGACCACAACAGTAACACCTTACTGACAAAACAGCATCGCCTGACAACAATTAATGAAGTGCCCCCACCATTCCCATGCTGCCCTAACACACACCAACGTACATAACTGGCTGATGTGAAAAAAAAAAAAAAAAAAAAAATCACCACCAAAGCACCTCAATCCCATTTCAATCAATAGATGTCACCAGCCATTTGACACACCCACCCCGGGCCCCCTGCACCTCACACCTCGCACGCCCAACATCACCACACACTGAAGCTCTACATCATGCCATCCATTGTGACCCAGGGCGGTGGTCGTCAAGGCGGCCACCACCACTACAGCTGTTGACCATGACGAGTGATTTACTATCTGCTCCGTGTCACCCCCGACACCCCCGGCCTCCTTCCCCCGCTTTCACCAGCCATCTTAACGCTACTGCAACCAAATGACCATTTTACCGGAACATTACGACGACGGTCATGAGGTGGGCGACCGTGGCGTGGCGCGGTGGCCTGGGAGGGAGCTGCACCACCTCCCAGCCCGTCACGGCAGCCCATTCCGTGCCATCTGCCGCCCCTCTCCGCCCTGCCCAACCCAGCCACTTTTTTTCCTCCCCACACCCGTCAAAAAACTCGCCGCCACCCGCCAACAAGGTGGTCTCGAGGGTTTCCCAGGATGCTCAAGGTGGATTTGCAGCCCTACTCGTTCACTTACCTTAACATTTAGGCAACTTTAAACGCAAAATAAACAAAAACTTCTACATTCTTGTCTCTGGAGGAGTGTCAACAAACACTGCCGCCATCTTGGAAGCTCGAGATGACGTCATTCTCCCCGCTAAATTTAAAGGTCCGACCATTTCATTCTTAGGGTTGCCATTTGACCATTGTAGTCAATTGCATGGTGAAAATACTATTCACTGGTAGTGAGAACGGTGTATAGTAAATTATATGATGTGGAAAGCCGAATAACACCACCTCCACCCTGGATAGGAAGGAAGGCGAGCAAGGCCGCTGCTACCACCTCGTGTCGCAGTACAGACACACAAAATTTACCACCTACACCCATTACAACGTTAATTTTTCATATTTACTACTTTAATATTGACACATATCCACAGAAAATCTACATGAAAGAGAATATAAAACAAACAAGACTAGAATAAACTACCCCTGAAACAGACACCCCAGAAACACTTGGCAACCTTTTGAAGAAGATCGATTCTCGCCCTTGACTGACGGACCCAATCGATTCGGGTTCACAGATTCCAGATGCCGGTCGCACTCAGACCTTCATGATACCAAGCACTGGTGATATAAGTCACTCCAGTATATATCTACCTGAACTATGGTGTGTAATCAATGAAGGGGCCTCTCAGTGTTAAAGTATAGGTTCGACACGTGCTTATTCCTGGGTCACTAGACGAGGTATGGGGTCCAGCTGTGGTGACCTGACCTGACTCATCGCACAGGGAGGTCCCACGGAGGCAGGGTCAGAGAGAGAGAGAGAGGGAGTTTCTAGATAGGGTTATCTCATTAAATTGTCAATACTGTATCTGCTTATTTGTACCACTGCAGACTCACATGACAGGAAAGTGAAAGTGAAACAGATTTATATAAATGAATAAAGAGGAAAAAGTGTATATATTTGAATATTTTCTTGTTCTTTTGTTCTACCTTGTCGTAGCAAATTTGTCAAGTTTGTCTTTCAAATTTCATGTCCCCTGATTGACTTCATCGAGTATGCTTACCGCTTCTTTTCATTGTAGCTGTACTTACGTGTAACTGATAAAAGGACGGTCGTGATGTGTGGTTGTCGGCTGAGACTTATATGACCAAGAATTCATCGTTGACACGTACTTTCTGTATTCATGCAGCATTTATCATAACATAACATAACATAACATAAATAATAGGATAACAAAGGGCCACCAGGGCCCATCTAGGTTATCCTGTATCAGTCGCACAGCGACCTCGTCATCAGTACTTAAAGATACACTTACAAGTACACAATACATTATATACTAATTCTAAATATTTGGCCCATTAACAGGGCTAAGTCCTGCAGCGAAATCCTTTACAATTTGTGGTCCCCATACATGGGGATCATGTCTTATTTAACTATAGTAAATTTCTTATAAAAACTATCATGCAGTGCTATACATAATTATAAATCTAATAAATTTAAGTGCTTATCTAATCTGTTTTTAAACATTGTCAAACTAGTGCTATTTACAACCGTCTCTGGCAATGCATTCCAGAAGTCTACCACCCTATGACTAAAGAAATATTTTCTTATATCTAACCTGCAGCCTTGCTTTCTAATCTTCCTGCCATGATTTCTAGTCCTACTTCCCTCCTCTAAGGTAAAGAAAGATCTCACATCTATGTAGTTTGTATCTGAGAACATTTTAAATAACTCTATCATATCCCTCTTATACATCTCCTCTCAAATGAAAACATGTTTAATTCCTTTAATCTATCTCTATACTCCAGGCGCTTTAATGCTGGTATCATCCTAGTTGCTCTTCTCTGAACTGCTTCTAACATGTTGATATCCTGCCTATAGTGGGGTGACCAGGCCTGTATGCAATACTCTAAATGGGGCCTAACATAGGAATTATATAAGCTACGCACCACTTCCTTACTTTTATAACTAACATTTCTATTTATAAAACCCAGGATCCTATTTGCCCTATTTCTTGCTTCTAAACATTGCTTTGAAAATTTCATAGTCCTGTCTATCACTACTCCTAAATCCTTTCCTTCCTCTACTGCCTCTAGCCAACATCCCTCCATCTCATAGTTAAAGTTTGTGTTGTCTTTACCTAAATGCATAACCTGACACTTTTAGAATTAAACTCCATCTGCCACCTGTCTGCCCATGCTATCAGCCTGTCCAGGTCTCGTTGTATTCTGTAATTGTCCTTTTCACCCTGTACTGCACATGCTATCTTAGTATCATCTGCAAACTTTGATACTTTGCTACTAATTCCTATATCTAAATCGTTAATGTACACCAAGAAAAGAAGAGGTCCTAGCACTGATCCTTGGGGTACCCCACTAACCACTTCCTTCCACTCAGACATTGCCCCATTTAATACTACTCTCTGTTTCCTATCAGAAAGCCATTCACTAATCCAATCAACTAACCTACCCCTATCCCATGTAGTCTCAATTTGTACACTAGCCTCCTATGCGGTACCTTATCAAACGCCTTGCTAAAATCTAGATATATAACATCTATGCTATTTCCATCATCTAACTCCTTGGTAATATATTCTAAGATATCGAGCAAATTTGTAAGACAGGACCTCCCTGATCTAAAGCCATGTTGGGTATCTCTAATTAATCTATTCTCATTTAAATGCTCCCAAATACTACCCTTAATGATTTTCTCTAGTATCTTACATACTATACTAGTTAAACTGATCGGTCTATAATTATTCGCATCATCCTTCCTACCTTTTTAAATATTGGAGTAACATTAGCTAACTTCCAGTCCTGAGGTATCTCAGCAAACCTAAGTGATCTTTCAAAGATTAACTTAAGTGCTTCAGAAATACTGTCTACACCCTCCCTAAGTACTCTGGCATGTAGCTCATCAGGACCACTAGCTTTCCTATCGTCTAGTTCAAGAATAAATTTCCTAATAATTCCCGGTTTTATATCAATATTTTCTAAAGCTCTTAAACTACTCGTCGCACTGTTTGTAACAGGATTTCCTATTCTTTCCTAGTAAATACTGAAGAAAATTGTTCATTCAATAATTCTACTATGTCTTCATTTTGATCCACTACTACACCATCTTTTCTGAGTGGTCCAATCCTATCCTTATTTCTTTTATCACTGACCTTGTAATAACTATATAATTTTTGGGATCTTTACTCCCAGCTCTAGCTAGTTTTATCTCTGCCTGCCTTTTACTTTTTTTATAACCTTACTCAAATCATCTCTGACCTGTCTGTACCTAATCAAATCTACATCTTCCCACTTTTCTGCAACTCTCTGTATGCCCTCTTCTTCTCTCTGATCTGGCTACCTATCTCATGAGTCCACCATAATGGCTTCCTGTTTCTCTGCCTTATATCTTTGTAAGGGATACACTGCATCACTATACCCTTTACTACAACCTTAAAAATATCCCACATCTCCTGTGCAGTTTTATTTCCAAAACTATCTTCCCAGTTTACCTCTCCTAATAACTGACGTAACCTACCATAATTGCCTTTCTGATAGTTTGGGACTCTAGTCTTATTCACTATATTATCCCTACTGGAATTAATGATAAATCTAATTATATGATGGTCACTGTTTGCTAAAGTCTCTCCTACCTCAACTTCCTTTAAACAATGCTCAATATTTGTTAGTACTATGTCTAAAACCTTCCTCCCCCTAGTAGGTTTATCTACCATCTGCACTAAATAGTTATCCTGAAAACTTTCCATAAACTTATTTTCACTAGCATCTCCTACCATCCTCTCCCAGTTTACTGACTTAAGATTAAAATCCCTAAGATAATTGTCTGACTAGTACACCCCTATTTATCTCATCTACCATAAGGTTGTCTACATCTGCTGACTGGTTAGGTGGTCTATAAAAGCTCCTACTCTAATAACCTTACTTTTGTTTACTCTAACATCCAGCCATAAGGACTCTACTCTGTTATCTACCTTAATACCATTAACCTGACTGGAAATGAAGGATTTTTTACATAAATAACTACTCCTCCACCTATCCTACCAATTCTCTGGTGTAAATACATAATGTATCCATCTACTTCATATTCTTTCCTATTTTCCTAAACTTTTCCTCATTTACCCATGCCTCTGTGACACATACAACATCTAAGTCCTCCTCAACTATATAACTAGATAACTCGTCCTTCTTGTTCCTAAGACTCCTGGCATTTACATAAAAACATTTAAGTCCTGCTACCTTCCTAGATGCTGTCTCCTTATTTGGAATCCTAATCTTATTCTCTCCTATTTGCACCTGGAAATCTTTCCTAATCTTTTCACTATCTCTGTTTATCCTATCTAATTTATGTCTAGCATCTTTCTTCTGGAATGCATTTGCTACCTCACCCCCTACACTCCATCCCAACTCCCCTCCAGACATCCACTCAGCACATCCACACCCTTCCTACTCAGATGCACACCATCCCTAGCATACAAATCCCTTCGCCCATAGAACCTATCCCATACATCCACAAAGCTGACACCCACATCCTTACACATCCCTTTTACCCGATCATTCACACCAATGGCTCTAGACAACCATTCCTGCTAACATACACACGAGGCAAGATTCCTGACACTACACACCTCCTACCACTCTCCCTTATCTTGCCTAACATTTCCCGAAATCTTGCCACTAACTCCTCCGACCCAACTGCTCTGACATCGTTCCCACCTACGTGCAAAACTACTACACCCTCCCTCTCCATCCCCCCAACCCTCTTCTGCACCTCCTCACTCACTGCCTTCACACCTGCACCAGGCCTCCTATCCCTGTCTTTCCCACAGAAAGTGCTATCTAAATACCTAACCTGAGAGTCACCCACCACACACACCTGAGGTGTGCTAGGCACAACCATCCTCCTCCTCTCCTCTACCCCCTTCTTTCTCCTTTCACTCACCACAACCACTTCATTCACTCCACTCTCACTCTCCCCCTCCCCCTCCAACAAACCGAACCTATTTTCACACTCAACAGGTTTAGTCCTATCCTCCCTAACTGTCTCCGCTTTCCTTCCCCTCACAACCTGCCATCTCTGCCTATCCTGACTACTATCTTTCCCAGTCTGGCTCGCCTGCTCTCTCTTCCCCACTCTGCTCTTCCCGACAGAGGGCCAAGCCACCCTGTCGCCCTCAGAAGGTCCAACCTTCGGCCTAACACTGATCTCCTGCCTAATTTTTTCCACTGCCTCTCCAAGCCTATTAGTGAATTGGTGACATAAAATGTAGGTTCGATCTTAAAGTAAACTCATATAAAAGTAAATGATAGTCAAGGTTAATACCAAATCCTTCTTTACAATTTTTTCTTCTACATTACATTTAATTAAGGGAATGAATCTCAAGTTTGTGTATGAGAGAAAAATTATATAACTACCAATATAAGCAAGTAAAATGAAATTATAAAGAAAGCATTTTCTTCTACAGCCTCTTCTGCTCTGTCAAGTCTTTTGAAGAGAGAGAGAGAGAGAGAGAGAGAGAGAGAGAGCATAATCACACGTTCTTCTGAATAGGTTTTAGAAATCTGAAGTATGATCGCTAATAATGAAAAAAAATTGACAAGAAAATAATATGAACAGCAACAGCAATACAAGAAATATTTGACATCATGACATGGTTAGAGTGCAGTAGGCATTATAGCTATACGCCAGGAGTGAAGGCGGCAAACTTTTCTGCGCTAGGACCACATTAAAAAATACAATCTTATACCGCCACATACTATATTAACCCCACCTAAAATACAAAGTAAAAGGTTTTAAAGAAAAAGCTACTCTCCCACGCGTATGTACACCTCGTTCATATTTACTAACATATGTCGAGCCACATGAATTCCTTTGGACGGGCGCAGGCGGCCCGCCGGCTGTAGTTTCCCCACACCTGCTGTACGTCAACCAAAACCATTGGGAATGGGCAGACGGAATCCCTCAGCATGATGTTGCTTGAAGATATGTCCTTCTTGTTAAATTCCAGGAAATCAATGAATGATATCACTGACATTCTTAAATATCAAAAAAAGTTCTTGTCATGCTCTCTTTAGAGAGGGGTACAATACTACTGTAAACATGACGAGGGTCAGTCTGTCATGTAAAATTAGATGAAAGTAATATTCTCTTCATCGGTGTTTGTACCGTTTTAAGCGGCGATTTAACAGCCAAGCACAGGTTGCCTCCTCGACACCCATCCGTGACTCCTGCCTGTCTGTTACAGCTGAAAGGATGGGTGACGATCAGTAAGGTGAAGTAACGAGGCGTTTGGTTAGTGGTTGGACGGATGATGACCAGTAAAGCGATGCAACGAGGCGTGTGGTTAGTGGTTGGATGGATGATGACCAATAAAGCGATGCAACGAGGCGTGTAGTTAGTGGTTGGATGGATGATGACCAGTAAAGCGAAGCAACGAGGCGTGTGTGGTTAGTGCAGTAGTTCCCAAACTTTTCCTGAGCGAGTATCACTTGGAGGTCCCGCGGAGACCACGCGTACCACATGGTTCCAAAAACACTATTCCAGCAAATATCAATTTATTCACAAGTAGAACACGCATATGAACTAATAAGGAACACAATCTAATTTAATGTGAGGGATACATTTGTTTCTTCTCCATCAGCTGATTGATGCCACATTATTTTGTGCAAGGTAATAATATTTCTTTATGAGAAATGAATGAATTTATTTGAATAAAAAATCACATATGATCCCAAAAGTGCTCATGTACCGTACCACCTGGAAAGCCTTAATGTACCACTAGTGACACACGTACTCTGGGCCGCTAAAAGGCAAAGGCCCATGTCACTACAAGGTGACAATCTATACACACACACGGCACACGTACCACAAGATGGGTATCACTGGGTTAGTGGTTGGATGGGTGACGATCGGTGAGGTTAACCCCCTTTTTATTAAACTTACAAAATATTGTTAATAGGTCAACACCACTGTGTTCTGTTAGCACCGAAAAGTTATTTTTCTATTTCTTATAAACACGAACACACCCAGCTAGGTAACCATCAGACGACCGTGGTGAATAACCGTGGCAAAAGTGTATATTTTTTTTTAAGCCTCGGTTTATCGACTTCCTAATAGTAATTTAACTGACTTTACAGATAAAATGAATAGTTTACTTGATTTTATTAGTTGCAAGACATATACTGCTGTTTATAATTTTGGTGATTGGAATATCAATTTACTTAATCAGAATACTCCCTACCTAATCGATTTTCTAAGTTTGAAGTATAAATTTTCCTTATTTCCCATGACTACTAAATCCACTTGAGTTACTGGTAACACTGCTACCATTATAGATCACATCTGGTCCAACCAAGTCTATAAGAACATTAGAAAGTATATTATATATTCTGATATATCTGATCATTTTCCAATTGTGTCATGTTTTCATGTACACGTCACCCCAACACAACCAGCGCGACGCGTGTCTAAGAGGGTTTTTAGTCCCAGGAGGGTGAGTAACTTTGAGGAGAGCGTGGCGCGGCTGAGTTGGGATGAGGTGCTCAGTTGTGATTGTCCTAATATTGTTTATGATAATTTCTTTAATATATATAACGCAATCTTTCAAACTAATTTTCCTCTTAAATATCAACAACAAAAAAAAAAAACGTCTTCTAGTGGCACATATTTAATACCAGGTCTAATTCGCAGCATTAAAGAAAAGCACAGACTTTCCAGGCTTGCAAGTAAATGGCCCATGACTTATAAGAATAGATATAAAAAACATAGAAACCTTCTAACAACCTTGTCGCGTAATGCTAAGAACAAATATTATAAATATAAAATCAAAGCCACTCAAGGTAAAAAACATGGAATATGATATATAAAATTTTGGGTAGAGCTGGCCAGGCTAATAGTAATATTGTGTCCATTAACCTAAACACTATTACAGACTGTAATACAGCTAATGCCTTTAACAATCACTTCATCAATATCCTTGATTCTTTCAATACGAACGATGATAG
Organism: Portunus trituberculatus; assembly: GCF_017591435.1. NCBI lineage: Eukaryota > Metazoa > Arthropoda > Malacostraca > Decapoda > Portunidae > Portunus > Portunus trituberculatus. Next base: position 15,241,339 of record NC_059298.1, read on the forward strand.
TCAAATCGCTGATTTTGTAATTATTTTACACCCACAACTAATTTTTCAATGTATCTTTTCCCATGTGACGAAACAGAAATCGAGGGGTTTATTAAATCTTTAAAAACTAATTCTTTCGGCTCTGATGAAATTAGTGCCTCTTTATTAAAACAAACACTGGGTAGCATTTTGACTCTACTTACACATATTATTAATTTATCTTTCCGTCATGGTGTTTTCCCCGATAAACTAAGAATAGCAAAAGCCTTACCTATTCACAAGTCTGGGGGCAAAAATGTGATTGATAACTACAGGCTAATATCCATCTTACCATCTATTAGTAAAATCTTTGAAAAGGCCATTGCAAGTCGACTTTATGGTTTTCTTGAGAACAATAGTCTAATAACAAAATGCCAGTTTGGATTTAGGAAAAATTTGTCTATGCAGGCAGGGATTCTGAGTTTTGTTTCAAAGGTATATACTGAATTAGACAGGAATTATTTTGTTGCAAGTGTGTTTCTTGATATTTCCAAAACTTTTGACACACTAAGCCATGACATTTTACTAGCCAAATTAAATGATATTAGTGTTAGGGGACCATGTTTTAATCTTTTGAAAAGTTATTTATCAAACCGCAAACAATTAGGTTTTTGTAATAATATTTTTTTCTGAGTACAAATTTATTAAACAAGGTGTACCTCAGGGCTCAATACTAGATCCAATTTTATTCTTGATCTACATCAATGATATTGTAAATTCTAGTTGTAATGCTCATTTTACTATGTACAGTAATGATACTAGTTTCACAATCACCGATTCTGACCTCCATGTTCTTCACTCAAAATTATCCCAGGAGTTAAATGATGCAATAATTGGATTAAAGTTAACAAGTTGAAATTAAATATTGCTAAAACACATGTTATGCTGTTTCAGAATAGGTCTTTGATTCATAATCTAACGCCAGCAAAACTAGGTAATCGCTTTGTTAATCATGTTAAAACTACGAAGTTTTTAGGAGTTACAGTTGATGATCATCCAAATGGGAGGGAACATATTGCTAATGTGTCTGTAACTTTATCAAAAGTCACTGGAATAATGTATCGTGTTAGAGATAAATTTACTGTAAAATCAATGTTAACTCTTTACTATACACTGTGTTATTCTAAATTAATATATTGTATTTGGGGTTGTACATGGCTATCTTTCCTGGATGTATTACTAAAAAACCAGAAATATATTTTAAGAATGATATGACTCGACAGAGGAAATATTTTCCAACTTAAATTCTTCCTCTTACTCGATATTTTCAAATCATTAAAAAATAATGCTGACATTTTTTTTCTATTCAAGAACATTTTCGTGCCACTCGTGATAACCAGATAAATATGGTTTATCCTCCTTTTAGAACTACACTCTTTCGAAATTCTATTATGTGTCTTGGTCCTGAAGTTTGGAACACACTACCTCTATCAATAAAATGTGAATATAATACATTGTCAGTCAATAGCTTCAAATTTAGAGTAAAAAAGCATCTTTATCATCTTCAATCGTTACAGTAATGCTCAAAATAATTGGTCATGTATGTACACAATAGAATTATATGCATTATGATTTATCATGCGTACAATACTGTTTCCTGAATAACGGCATTTTTTCATTTTTTCATATTACTAGGCTTTACGAATTTTTAGATTTATAATGCTATCTTTTTGGGGGGATTTTCAAGATTGTATTGTCACTATTTTGGACTGAGTGAAATAAATCCTGTATAATGTCCATAAGTCTGCATAATGAGATTTATCTCTGCAGACCTTTCCACGAATGTACTTATTTTTTTTTTTTTCATATACATGTATGTATTGTTTTGGAATAAATTTGTTGAACTTGAACTTGAACTTGAATACACACACACACACACACACACACACACACACACACACACACACACACACACACACACACACACACACATCCTTCCTCCTGTTTCTACCGTCCTGTCTCTTCTTCCATCGTTCAGCATGCAGTATCCTTGAGCGATGCCTCAGTAGTCCCTCGCCCACACCACCTCTCTCCAAGCCCCTGCATTCCGCGAGTGGATCAGCTTGAACCTGGCACACCTCATCAGCATAAAGTAAGGCCAGAACACTTGTTGTCTGCTCGTTTGGCTGAAGTCACTTTTGTCTGTAAAAACAAGGAGGAAGTTGGTATGGAAAAGCGCGAGATGAATTAATTGTGATGCGCTGGCCTTCCACTCTGCCGGGGGCTCTCCACTGAGCTGTAGGCTCCCCCGAAAGATCATTTCAGGGGTTACACTGATGATAAATCGGATTTTTGAAGTAATTCCTAGCACTGAGGATGAAGAGCTAGACTGTCACTTATATCATGAAAACATCCTTAACACCTTCAATACTTGAACACATTTTTACCTTGATATTTGTGTACGATTAGACCATTTTATTGACATGGAGGAAGAGTCTATGAAAGTCAGAAGATTAATAGCTACAGTCTTCATTATTGATCCCCCACGTAAGTTTCTGAGGCTGTATAAAATCACCAAATAGTAAGCGTAATGAATATGGAAACGCGCCATTGCAGTCAAAGGGTTAAAAATCCCAGTAATAAATGAATAAATTATATATATATATATATATATATATATATATATATATATATATATATATATATATATATATATATATATATATATATATATATATATATATATATATATATATATATATATATATATATATATATATATATATATATATATATATATATATATATATATATATATATATATATATATATATATATATATATATATATATATATATATATATATATATATATATATATATATATATATATATATATATATATATATATATATATATATATATATATATATATATATATATATATATATATATATATATATATATATATATATATATATATATATATATATATATATATATATATATATATATATATATATATATATATATATATATATATATATATATATATATATATATATATATATATATATATATATATATATATATATATATATATATATATATATATATATATATATATATATATATATATATATATATATATATATATATATATATATATATATATATATATATATATATATATATATATATATATATATATATATATATATATATATATATATATATATATATATATATATATATATATATATATATATATATATATATATATATATATATATATATATATATATATATATATATATATATATATATATATATATATATATATATATATATATATATATATATATATATATATATATATATATATATATATATATATATATATATATATATATATATATATATATATATATATATATATATATATATATATATATATATATATATATATATATATATATATATATATATATATATATATATATATATATATATATATATATATATATATATATATATATATATATATATATATATATATATATATATATATATATATATATATATATATATATATATATATATATATATATATATATATATATATATATATATATATATATATATATATATATATATATATATATATATATATATATATATATATATATATATATATATATATATATATATATATATATATATATATATATATATATATATATATATATATATATATATATATATATATATATATATATATATATATATATATATATATATATATATATACATCCTACGCTGATAATGCCACCCTACATCTTACCACGTCCATTCAGAGACGACCAACCCTTAACCAAGTCAACAGAGCACGCAGGGACGCAGCAGAACGCCTGACTTCAGATCTTTCTAAGATTTCTGATTTGGGCAGAGAAAACTTAGTAGTGTTCAATGCCTCAAAAACTCAATTCCTCCATGTATCAACTCGACACAACCTTCCAGACAACTATCCCCTCTTCTTCAATGACATTCAACTGTCTCCCTCTTCCACAATGAATATCCTCGGTCTGTTCTTTACTCATAATCTTAACGAAACTTCACATCTCATCTCTTGCTAAAACAACTTCTTTGAGGTTAGGTGTTCTGCGGTGTCTCCGCCAGTTTTTCTCACCCCTCCAACTGCTAACTCTGTACAAGGGCCTTATCCGTCCTTGTATGGAATACTCTTCGTATGTTTGGGAGGGGGGTTTCAAATCGCACAGTTTTATTAGATAGGGTGAAATCAGAAGCTTCTCGTCTTATCACCTCCCCTCCTCTGACTGACTGTCAGGCTCTTTCTCACAGCCGAAATGTTGCATCTCTTTCCATCTTTTATCGCTATTTTCATGCTAACTGCTTTACTGATCTTGCTAACTGCATGCCTCCCCTCCTCCTGCCGCCTCACTGCACAAGGCTTTCTTCTTCCTCTTATCCCTATTCGTTCCAACCCTCTAATACAAGAGTTAACCAGTATTCTCAATCATTCATCCCTTTCACTGGTATATATATATATATATATATATATATATATATATATATATATATATATATATATATATATATATATATATATATATATATATATATATATATATATGTTCAGGAAATATTTGTGACTGTAGTCCCTCATTCTTGTCCACAATACTGATTAGCAGAGGCAGACTTTAGCTTAAAGAAAAAAGATGGTAGGTATTGTAAATTTTGGAAGCTGTCTTGTTTTCCTCAGGCAGAACGCAGCAGTGTTCTCATTCTTCTAAAACCTGTATTCTCAGATGTTTGGCGTGTTATATCGACTCGAACCTGAGATCAATATATCTAATCAATTAGTCATGGCAACATTTTCACTCTTTCACTCCTATCTTTTCGATCTGTGGTGGCGAGCACGTTTGGACAGACCGATAAGAAACAATAGCACCTCTGCTGTAAGCGCACCCTGCCATCGTTACTCTTGTCTTCAAATTTGTGCCTTCAAAATTGTGCAACGTCTTATCCAGTTATAAGATTTTTTTTTGTATAATATTTAGATAATCATTAACGCATTTCTATAACATCGAGGGGCGCATTTTCTGAGGGCAAAGTTGATTATTATGATTGATTCATTTCCACTTGACACTGACAACAATGGTAATTTGAATAACATAAAGATTATGCACTGCACTAGGGGGAAAAATGCAGACCTTCTTTAAAGTAGCCGTCGTGGACCTCCATTGCTATCTGCTTGATCCTGGCCAGGACGTGAGGCGAGTTGAACAGCATGTCTTGCAGAAAGTCTATCTCCGAAAGTTCCACGTCCAACTTCACATAGTCGATCTCGCGTCCATCCTCCCCCGCCTGCAGCACCAGGTTCTCGAAGCGATCCACCTGTTGCCAGCAGTGGAAGTTTGCTATGTAAAAGTCAATTTAATTCTGGAAGAGCAAGACCCATGGTTCATAATTCATATTTTGAGATGCTCTCCCTCCCTCCCTCCCTCTCTCTCTCTCTCTCTCTCTCTCTCTCTCTCTCTCTCTCTCTCTCTGGTGACGCGAAATTCTTGTTAAGCAATCGCTATATCTACCTAGTTGCTTCTCCAACAGAAAAGACAAGCTGTTACATCCAAATAACATACTCTAAACTAATTCAAGCATGTGAATTGGAAATAAGGCTGCGATTGTTTAAAATCCTACAATTACATGAGGATACAATAGAAATAATCCCAACTACCGGATCATTCATTAACTATATGAATGTAATATGGTGAGAAGAGGCGAGAAGTGTATACTACTACTCACCTCTGTGGCCTTTCAGAACCGTCTTATGAGAGTCCATTTATGAACTCTAAATATGGATCCTAATCACTGCCTCGCCCACATCTTTCGTATTATATCATTGTGTATCCGCCAGTGAACTAGATGATGAGGAAACCACCTACATCAGAGCAAATTTATTTAAAGCTGTGAAAGTTCAGGATATTTACAAGCTTTAACCACCACCATTATTACTACTACTACTACTATTACTATTTTTCTACTACTGTTATAACTTTTTTCTACCACTACTATTACTATTACTATTTTTCTTCTACTACTTTTACTACTTTTCTACTACTATACTATTACTGCTTTTCTACTACTACTATTACCTTTTTCTACTTTTATGTAGGAGAGAGCCAGCCAAGGATAAAGAAAAAAAAAAGAAAAAAGAAAAAAGACTGGTTTTCTAGAAGGAAGAAAAGCGTTAGCCAAAATTGGGGAGAAAATGTCTTGATACCTCCCTCTTAAAACAAGACAAGTCGTAGGAAGTCAGAAATACAGAAGCACACAAGGAGTTCAGAGTTTACCAGAGAAAGGTATGAATGATTGAGAATACTGATTAACTCTTGCATTAGAAGTTGGACAGAATAGGGATGAGAAGAAGAAAACCTTGTGCAACGAGGCCGAGGAGGGGAGGCATGCAGTTAGCAAAATCAGTAGAGCAGGTAGCATGAAACAACGATAAAAGTTAGCAAGAGATGCAACATTTCGGCGGTGAGAAAGAGACTGAAGACAGTCAGTCAGAGTAGGGGAGTTGATCAGACGAAATGCTTTTGATTACTATCACTACTTTTCTACTACTACTATTGCTACTTTTCTACTACTACTGTTACTTTTCTACTACTACTACTACTACTACTACTACTACTACTACTACTACTACTACTACTACTACTACTACTACTACTACTACTACTACTACTACTACTACTACTACTACTACTACTACTACTACAGATCCTTACTTTCCTCATTGCCCAGTTATTCCCCATGCCAATCTTTTTGGTGCCCTGGTAGTTGGCGATGCCAGTGGCATAGAACTTGACGTTAGGGGAGTGTTGGTGGTCTTCCTTGCCCATAGTGGGGTCATAGGCGTATACCTGTGGGAGAGAGAGAGAGAGAGAAATGGAGAGCCAGGAGGTGTGCTATTCATTTGCATATCTGCTGGTCACCGAAGCTCAGATACTATGGCGACCGATCTTTGAATGGGACGGAGGGCCCATTCAGCGCCACAACTCTGCTATTTCAAAAAGCTCTAGTTGAAGTGACACGGGATTTTTAGGATGTTTTTACGTCCTTAGTTGTTGGAACCTGAGCATTGAGATAAATGAAACACGTAGGTAAGAAGAATGAAAGATAAAACAGGAATGAGTAAATGAAGAAGAAAGTAAGAAAATGCAAAGACTAAATAAAGAAAGAAGGTAAATATCACCACCCTTCATGATAGATGAGAGACGAAATTTGACCAAAGAGGAGAAAAACAACATGCGTTGAGTCGTCACTACACAAACAGAGCCGGATATTAGCAGATTACAAGAAGATATATCCAAAATTTCTACATTATATCAAGATAAAAACTCTTTCAACCGGGCTAACAAACTCTGTGGCTTTTGAAAGAGCAGAACATTTCTAAGTATACACCTGTTTGCTGTGAGGTGTGTGTGTAATTCACCTCGGTCGTCTGCTGGTCACCCAGCCAGTCATCCCCATTACGGAGCGAGCTCAGAGCTCATAGACCGATCTTCGGGTAGGACTGAGACCACATCCCACACAACACACACTGGGAAAGCGAGGCCACAACCCCTCGAGTTACATCCCGTACCTATTTACTGCTAGGTGAACAGGGGCTACACGTTAAGAGGTTTGCCCATTTGCCTCGCCGCTTCTTGGGACTTCAACCCGACCCTCTCGATTGTGAGTCGAGCGTGCTAACCACTACACTACGAGGTGTGTGTGTGTGTGTGTGTGTGTGTGTGTGTGTGTGTGTGTAATTCACCTCGGTCGTCTGCTGGTCACCCAACCAGTCTTCCCCATTACGGAGCGAGCTCAGAGCTCATAGACCGATCTTCGGGTAGGACTGAGACCACACCACACTTCACACACCGGGAAAGCGAGGCCACAACCCCTCGAGTTACATCCCGTACCTATTTACTGCTGGGTGAACAGGGCCACACATTAAGAGGCTTGCCCATTTGTCTCGACGCCCCGGGACTCGAACCCAGTCCTCTCGATTGTGAGTCGAGCGTGCTAACCACTACACTACGCGGTGTGTGGACAAGGACAAGTGTGTGTGTGTGTGTGTGTGTGTAATTCACCTCGGTCGTCTTCTGGTCACCCAGCCAGTCTTCCCCATTACGGAGCGAGCTCAGAGCTCATAGACTGATCTTCGGGTAGGACTGAGACCACAACACACTCCACACACCGGGAAAGCGAGGCCACAACCCCTCGAGTTACATCACGTACCTATTTACTGCTGGGTGAACAGGGGCTACACATTAAGATGCTTGCCCATTTGCCTCGCCGCGCCGGGATTCGAACCTGGGCCTCTCGATTGTGAGTCGAGCGTGCTAACCACTACACTACGCGGTGTGTGTGTGTGTGTGTGTGTGTGTGTGTGTGTTATCCAATTTTATTATATGATTAGGCGGCTCGTAAAGCCAATTGGGGAAAATAACCAAGTGAGCCAAGGAAGGCAGTGAGGGAGCAGTGGGCTACAAGAGGAGTAGTCCAGATAAGTGAATACATCAGTGTCAGCATGATCAGATGCGTCAGCCACTAACCTTGCATCCGAACTTCTCAAAGTCATCCTCGAAGGACCACTCGTTGTTTATGCCGAAGGAGAAGACAAGACAGTTTCCGGGCTTGAAGTTGAACCTCTCGTCAAGACAGACGAACTTCTTGCCGTCATGTGGAGCAGGCGGCTTCCCCCCGAACTGAGTCTGAAAGAGAGAGAGAGAGAGAGAGAGAGAGAGAGAGAGAGAGAGAGAGAGAGAGAGAGAGAGAGAGAGAGAGAGAGAGAGAGATATATATATATATATATATATATATATATATATATATATATATATATATATATATATATATATATATATATATATATATATATATATATATATATATATATATATATATATATATATATATATATATATATATATATATATATATATATATATATATATATATATATATATATATATATATATATATATATATATATATATATATATATATATATATATATATATATATATATATATATATATATGAGCAAAACACTGTATCCATGGGCCATTGTATGAAGGTGTTGAGGGGAGTAGGTGATGAGCCTTTTTAACCTCGAACTCACCATGTTACTGCAGGTGACCTCTGTGTTGTGCAAGTACTTTTTGTACTGCTTGATGTTTTGCAGACCTGTGACGTGACACCTCGGACTTGAAGTGTACTCGTATCGAGGAACTGTATAGGTAAAAGTTCAAATACATGTACTGTACCTATATACACTGTAAACGCTTTCAAGGCAGTCTCTTTATGATGGTCAATGATGGGGACGAGGCAGGGAAAGCTAGTGAGGGTTATGACATAATCCATTCTATCTATTCCTTTGAAGCAGGTAAATAATTATGAAGCAGAGTTTGTTGTAGTGATATCTAGGCCATTAGTACTGAAACCAGTTGCAATGCTGGAGCCATCCTGGTGTTTTCACTATCGATGATGTGTGTCCTATCTAGTGTCTAATCTGGACAAGGAGACAGTGAAGTCACTGTTTCGCTGATTAAAAAGAAGAAAAATAAATGTATGAATGTTAATGGGAGGCTAGGAGGAAAGAGGGATTACGGGAGGGTTGAGGGACGGAAGGCAGTGTGTAGTGTCGGCGGACTGTTGTTTCTTGTTGATATTACTGTTGCCAGATAAACAATAATACTACCACCCCACTACAGGTTGTCAATGCACTTGAGCCATAATGAAAGATTATCGTTTTATATTCTCTCTCTCTCTCTCTCTCTCTCTCTCTCTCTCTCTCTCTCTCTCTCTCTCTCTCTCTCTCTCTCTCTCTCTCTCTCTCTCTCTCTCTCTCTCTCTCTCTCTCTCTCTCTCTCTCTCTCTCTCTCTCTCTATATATATATATATATATATATATATATATATATATATATATATATATATATATATATATATATATATATATATATATATATATATATATATATATATATATATATATATATATATATATATATATATATATATATATATATATATATATAGGAAGGCGGTAGCGTAGTAAATAAGGTGGTGAGAGTGGGATCGGACAGACGTCCAATCCCACGACATTCCACTTTGAAGCTCTGCAATTTATCGAGTGGTTTGAAGTTATCTACATGTCACCATGATACCCAGGATACCCAGGTGCTTGGTGGTTACACCAAAGATGCGCTTAGGTGGTAATATGGGTACCGCTATAAATGAAACTGCCTGCGCCACTAATGGGCGGAAGCTTAACAGCGCTTCCCACATATACTCTTCAAGTATTCTTATAGGCATTATAAAAAAAAAAAAAAAAAAAAAATATATATATATATATATATATATATATATATATATATATATATATATATATATATATATATATATATATATATATATATATATATATATATATATATATATATATATATATATATATATATATATATATATATATATATATATATATATATATATATATATATATATATATATATATATATATATATATGTATATATACACACACACTGTACTGTATATGATATTCATTATTTGAGAACGAGAGAAAGAGAAACTTACTTAGCTTATAAGTTTTGACGATAATGTCGGGTAGCTTGTCGAAAGACCTGCAGAAATAGTACTATGAGATACTCTTCTTGAACCCCGGCAGCACTAGTGTAATATAATGCCAATGTATCAACGACACACCCTGTGAAGACATGGACTGAATGAAAGTAGTAAAACAAGAGAGGAGTCAGGCAATACTCACGTCCAGATTAAGAGTAACATTACGAAGGTCCCAGTGGAAGCCAATGCCACCAGATTCTGCAACTTCATATTGCTCCTGTGGCAGTGGCAGAAGAGAATGCGTGTGCGACTCGCGGAGTGAGTCCTGTCACAGGAATGGACAAGAAGTTTGGCTGAAATCATTAATGCGTAATTGGATGAGAGTGGGTGACAGGACAGAACCCTGAGGAACACCACTGTTAATAGATTTAGGAGAAGAACAGTGGCCGTCTATCACAGCAGCAATAGAACTGTCAGAGAGGAAACTTGAGATTAAGTTGCAGAGAGAAGGATAGAAGACGTAGGATTGTAGTTTTGAGATCAAAGGTTTGTGCTAGATTCTATTAAAAGCTTTTGATAAGTCTAACGCAACAGCTAAAGTTTCACGGAAATCTCTAAACGACGACGACCAAGATTCAGTAAGGAAAACTAGATCACCAGGGAGAGCGGCTCTGACGGAAGCCATACTGGTGATCAGGTAAAAGATTGTGAAATGACATGTTTATTTAAGAATCTTCCTATTGAGGATAGATTCAGAAACTTTAGACAAACAAAAGATTAAAGCAATAGGGCAGTAGATTGAGGGATTAGAATAGGTCATCTTTTTTAGGAACAGGCTGAATGTAGGCAAACTTCCAGCAAGAAGGAAAGGTAGAAGTCGATAAGTCTAGTTGGAAGAGTTTGGTCAGGCAAGGTGTAAGCACGGAGGCACAGGTTTTGAAAACGATAGGAGAGTCCATCAGGTCCATAATCTTTCCGAGGGTTTAGGTCAGCGATAGCATGCAAAACATCGTTAAGATGAATTTTAATTGATGACATGAAATAGTCTGAAGGAGGAGGAGAGGGAGAGACAAACCTAGAATCATCCAAGGTGGAGTTGTTAGCAAAGGTTTGAGAGAAGAGTTCAGCTTTAGAGACAGAAGAGATGGCTGTGGTGCTATCAGGATAAAATAAAGGAGGGAAAGATGAAGTGAAATTATTGGAGATGTTTTTAGTTAGATGCCAAAAGTCACGAGGTGAGTTTGGAGTTTGAGTTTGAAAGATTTTGACATTTTCTCTTTATGAAGGAGTATTTGGCAAGTTGAAGAACAGACTTGGCATGATTCCGGGCAGAAATATAAAGTGCGTGAGATTCAGAAGATGAAAGACTCAAGTACCTTTTGTGGACAACCTCTCTATCATGTATAGCACGAGAACAGGCTGAATTAAATCAAGGTTTAGAAGGTTTAGGTTGAGAGAAAGAATGAACAATGTACGCCTGCATGCCAGACACTATCACCTCTTTTGGATTCAGCACACAGAGCTGGGTCTCTGACACAGTTCATTCAGGAAAATCAGCATAATACCTCTCAGGTCCCCCAACTGGCAGAGGCAAAACGCCAGAGGCACCTCCGCCTTGAGGGATCTTGAGGAGGGATTGGAGAAATAGAACAAAATACAGAAATGAGATTGTGATCGGAGGAGCCCAACGGAGAAGATAGGGTAACAACATAAGCAGAAGGATTAGATATAAGGAAAAAGTCAAGAATGTTGGGCGTATCTCCAAGACGATCAAGAATACTAGTAGAGTATTGCACCAGTTGCTCTAGGTCATGGAAGATAGCAAAGTTGGAGGCTAGTTCACCAGGATGGTCAGTGAAGGAAAAGAAAAGCCAAAGCTGGTGGTGAACATTGAAATCTGCAAGGATGGAGATCTCCGTGAAAGATAAGAGAGAGACAGAATGTGCTCCACTTTAGAAGTTGAATAGTCAAAGAATTTCTTATAGTCAGAGGAGTTAGGGGAGAAATAATCAACACAGATAAATTTAGTTAGAATGACTTTTGAGTAGAAGCCCGATGGTGGATAACTCGGAAGATTCAAGAGCGTGGGAACTAGAGCAAGTCAAGTTGTTGCCAACATAGATTCAACATCCAGCTTTGGAACGAGAATGAAGATAGAGAAAGTAGAAGGAAACAGAAAAGGGCTACTGTCAGTTGCCTCAGACAGCTGTGTTTCGGTGAGGAAAAGACGACGAGGTTTAGCAGAGGAGAAGTGGTGTTCTATAGATTGAAAATTAAATCTAAGACCACGAATGTTGCAGAAGTTAACGAAGAATAGTTGAGGAGGTGTCAATACATTTATGGTCGATACTGAGAGAGAGTCCGACCTGGGGACATTTATGGTCCCCTCCACAGAGGCTGGTTTTGGAGTCGCATTTTTGTATTTTAAGTGAGGAGTATGTGTGTGTGGTAAGGGCGTATAGTTTTGTGTGAAGGGAGAGAGTTGTCTTTAGAGGGCAAGCTGTGACTGTCTCCTTGAGTTGTGAGATACAAAGGAACGTTCAGCGAGTTCACAACTACCTTTGAACTGATCCAGACCAGAACTGGGCAGACCAGATCAGTCCAGATCAGAACTAGTGCTATTCTACCTGTCTGGGAGTAAACTATCGTTTCGCTAGCTGTCTAATGCCACCTCCATGTAAAGATGAAGCACAAAGTGAAGGAAGTACTGGATACACTCCATTGTTAAATATAACAGACTACTGCGTGGATCATTTCGCACATTTTTTATTTATTTTTGTCTATCTCTGTATTCTTTCATATGTAAATAATAAAGTGGTGGTCTCTTCTCTGCAAACTATTTTGCAGCCAAACAACTCTTTAGGTCTTTTTCCCGCTCAGGGAAAGGCTTGATGCTGTGACAGATAGGATAAAACAGTGCCATAGCAGTGGGAAATAGAGAACAGATAGCGGCTCGTGAGTACGCTGCCATTTGAAGAAAAAAATGGTTTCTATAGCTGGTCACATTGAGGTGGTTGAAGAAATGGCTCCGTCCGCCACATCTCATCACTTTTTTCTGGCTACCACAAAAAAAGTGGCCCATGTGAATGGACCCATATAAGTGTATGTGTCGTACATTTGATCATTATTTTGTGGTGGCCACAAGCACAAGTGGCCAAGGCGTGGAATACGGGACAAGTGATGGGTTTGCTTGTTTGTTGATGTGTATCTTCCGGACGAGGATCTCGGTCGTAGTAGTCGGAAAGGTAGGAGCTGCTGACGTTAACTGACACACACATACATAAGCGCAACACACACACACACACACACACACACACACACACACACACACACACACACACACACACACACACCCACCTTATTTATTCTAAAAACACACGAGGACGAGGAGCTCGGTCGTAGTAGTCCGAAAGATAGTAGCTGCAAACGTTTACTGACACACAGACATACATTATGCGCTACACACGCACACACACACACACACACACACACACACACACACACACACACACACACACACACACACAAATGCAAGTACGTGTGGCATGAAGTGTCCCACCCAAGATGTATTAGACTAAGAGGTGAACGCACTTCGGCATTATTGGAACCGCTGACGTCACCATGTGTATTGTTTACGTCTAGTGTTGTGGTGGTGTGTTCACGTGTGACAGATTTTATCAGCAATTGTGTACTTTTCACGGGCTTTGTATTACGATATTAATAGTTAAATGGGTAAAGCAAGAGTGTGCGCTGTATTTGGATGTACACCTGGTAAGGACAGCAACCTAAGATACCATAAATTCCCATCTAGTGATAACCTTGCTAGACAGTGGATCCATAAGTGTTTCCGTTCAGACCATATTAATATTAAGTATGCTGTGGTTTGTGAACGACATTTTAGTTCAGCCCAGATTGAACGAAATCTGAAGTACGAGCTTTTAAATTTGCCGGTTCCACGAACTGTGAGAAATTTAAAACAGGATGCAATTCCTGATCAGAATCTGCCATCACGAGGACACAGATGCCAGGGAATCGGCCATCCACCAGCATTTAAAGGTAAGAAACTGTGTATTTTGTAAGTGGTGGTGGTGTTTGTAGTAAATAAGTGGTGGTGGTGGTAATACTAGGTTCTAGTAAAGTAAGTGGTGGTGGTTCTAGTCTAATACATCTTGGTTCTAGTGAAGAATGTGGTATGGTAGTGGTTCTAGTAAAGTAAGTGGTATGTGCTATGCTTGTGAAACGATCACAGTAGATGCTGGTGAAGCTAATACTAAGTTGGAGGTGCAAATATTGTAAGTATGTGGTGGTAGCTTAAATTAAAACATATGGTAGAGGTGGTGGCATATCCCCATATTTTCTTGCAAATCACTAAGAAACGTAAAATACAGTTAGTGGCATTATATCTACTAAACTTAGTAATCAAGATGCTAAAAGATAACCACTCAAATAAAAGAAATATGCGGAACACCTATATTCCACAATTAAAATCTGTCCTAGTTGGTGTGTAATTCACCTCGGTCGTCTGCTGGTCACCCAGCCAGTCTTCCCCATTACGGAGCGAGCTCAGAGCTCATAGACCGATCTTCGGGTAGGACTGAGACCACACTTCTTAATTGCCTCGGTTGAATTCAAAGTAACGATTTTTTTTTTCACTGACACTGAAGCACTGAGCGGACGCGGCACTGATACGTCACTGATGTGTGTAAATCGACCTTAACCTCGAAAGAGGTTCAGGTTATTTCCATATTATATCCATCTGTGTTGATATGGATACTGGTTGACAGGGGTGTTGTGTTTTTTTTTTTTTTTTTTTTTAGCTTACCTTAAAAAGAGTACCTTATTAAGCGTTGTTTCGTCTCAAAAACTTGCCTTTAGTCGCGGATATGATCTACGAGTAAATCGGCGATGGTGGTAGAACTGACAGAGGAGGATGGTAAACTAAGGAGCGCGGTGGATGGTTCCCGAAAACTGCTGTAGCCAAACAAACACTGTTCACTCTCTGACAATCTCACCATTATCATGCTACTTGCTCCTTATCAGTTATCATTTTCTCCCTCTCTTGACACTTACCTCCCGGAGTTTATCTTAATTTTCATGCAAGAGGGAAACTTGCCATGCTTCCCCTCCTCCCGCGGCCTCTCTGCACAAGACTTTCTTTTGTTTCTCACCCCTATTCTGTCCGCCTCCCTAATACAAGAGTTAACCAGTACTCTCAGTCATGCATCCCTTTCTCTGGTTAACCCTCGAGATCCCTGCTTGCTTCCTGTATTTCCCATTACCTGAACTCATTGAAAAGGGCGGTTTGAAGACATTTACCTTATTCTTTTGGCTAAGTCTTTTGACCCTGTTCGGGAATTGGCACCTCAGTAAGTCTTTTTTGATGCAATTTTTGTTTCGCTTGGCCGGTTTCCCCAATGCAAATACAAAAGAGGGAAAGAAAAAGAAAAGAAATAACGCGTCCCCTCAGCGTACCGATCCCCGCCCTGATCCACCGCCTGTTTACTGAGTGCTGAATCCCCTCTGCCACTCCAGTAGGCAAGGCTTTCCCCCATGGTCGTGTGGAAAAAAAAAAATAAATAAAAATCAGCTGGGAGTAGCAATCCGTGAGACACCTGTGAGCCATACCGTGTGAAGCGGCAGTGGATCGTGAGACGACCATAGCGTGTGTCTTGTCAGATGCAAAGGTGACTTGCCACACCTGCCATTCCTCTGCTGCCTTCAGTTGACGGTTGATGTTGGCCACGGCGCGCTGGCTGTCCTGGCGGCAGTAGGAGAGGGAGATTGTGCAGTCGTCGGCGTAAGCCTTGACTGCAGGCAGTTGGCGTAGTAAGTCGTTAATATACACGTTCTACAGGACTGGGCCCAGCACTGAGCCCTGTGGAACTGACGCTCCGATATTGGTGGGAGATGAGGTCCAACTGTTGACAACTACCCAAAGTGTCCTTCCTTGGAGGTAATCTTCGAGTAGTAACAGGAGACTACCGTCGATGCCTTTGGCTTGGAGCTTAGCTATAAGGTCTGCGTGCCACACTCGATCGAAAGCCCCCGCGATATCAAGGGCCACTGAGAATGTGTCCAGGCCTTCATCAAGGGTGTCCTGCAATTTCTGTGAGAGGAGGAGGAGGAGATCTGAGGTAGATCGACCTGGCCAGAACCCGAACTGGTGGGGTAAGAGAAGCTGGTGTTCGTTCAGGTGGTGCCGTATGACTGATGACACAAGCTTCTCAAACACCTTAACCATCACAGACAGCAGGGAGATGTGTCTGTAGTGCCTAGGGTCAGACTTGGACCCTTTTTTGTGCACAGGAATCACATTTGCCTCTTTCCAGGATGCTGGCCACTTTTTCTCTGCTAGACAGGAAGAAAATATGGCATCAAGAGGCGCTGACAGCTCCCTGGCACATTGTTTTACCACTCTGGGGCTGATTTCATCTGGACCCGTGGCTTTCTTCACATCCAGTTCCCTGAGTGCTTTTCCACCAGCTTCGTGGTGATGGGCACTGTGGTGATGGTGTGGGCCGTCTCCCTTGGTAACACAGGAGGGGGCCGGGTGGGGCTCTGCACTTACATTTTGTCAGAAAATAATTTGGCCAAGAGGGCAGCCTTATCCTCACTGCTTGTGGCAGTGGATCCATCCTACTTAGTGAGGAGGGGCATGCTGTCCTGTCTCATCAGCCCTTGCCTCTCTTTGACCAACACCCACCACGTCTTTTCACCCACTCCTGGACAGGGGAGCTTGTTTTTTATAACTTGCTCCCAGCGCTTCCTCGCCCACTTGGAGGTGGCTGTCATTCTCCTACAAGCAGCTCGATGTAGGGCGAGGTTGTGTTGTGAGGGGCGCTGCTTGTATCTCCTCCATGCTTTGTGTTTGGCCTCGGCAGCTTCCTGGCAACGAAAGCATAACCATTGGGGTCTTGAGGCTTTGGCGAGGTAAGTGCGGTGAGGGACATGACAAGCTTGCAGGTCGACTAGGTGTGATGTTATCGCCCCTTTGATGGCGATTAGTGAAGGATAATAAGACCCATTTCACGCTGACTCGATGTATTTTGTATTCATTGTATCGGTCAAAACCTGGGAGCGTGAATCAGTTCTCTTAATGACAAATATATTGGTAGCTTACACTATCAGCCTTACAGGATATTATTTAGTTATACATATATAGAGAGATATATTGGTAATGTCCAACGTCGTCTTTATATTGATACTGCTACATAGATATGCTACTGTCCACAATTACACTAATTTATTGCCCACATATTATACTGAGTAGATTGTAGTCAAGACACTCACGTGTTGGCGGGTCTTTAGGCTCCTGTAGGTATTACGCTTGGCGCAGAACGTCCGTTCACGCCCACAGTACAAGTGTTTCTGCCCCAAGGTGGAGTTGAGAGGCCCCTACACATGTCTCTTGTGTAGAGTCTTTCATACCATATCTGACCTCTATGACCTCGGCTGGGGTGATTCCTACCAGGTCAGCACAATACCTTCTTTCCCTCTTTTCGCACTATCATCCTCAAGCCTCTGTCCTTCCCTCCTTCGTTCATCTCTCTCTCTCTCTCTCTCTCTCTCTCTCTCTCTCTCTCTCTCTCTCTCTCTCTCTCTCTCTCTCCTTCCGGCAATAACACTCCCCCTGTTGGGCTTTGCACGAAACAGCAAGTTGTGCCCGCGATGGCGTTAAGTTAATAGCATGTTTCACTCTTTCATCCTTGTGCCAGCTCTGAGAAGCCCGTCATAGTTCCCTGCTCGCTCGTTCAGATTAGTCTCCTGGTCAGATCTGATGCGCGTAGGTGGACCCCTCCGGGCACAGAATCTTAAGAGGGCAATGATGAATATGTCTGCACTTAAGGATGTCAGGACTTCTAGGTGGATGGCTCTGGTAGTTAGACAGGTGAAAATGCAATCCCACCTTTTGACCTGTGTTTGCCCTTGTTTAACCATAAAAGTTCCAAAGCAGTCCACTCCACAGTAGCTGAAGGCCTTCTCTCCTGTCCTGATCCGGTCTTCTGGCAGATCTGCTTGTCGTTTGTGTGTGGCTCTCCAATGATTCCAACGACAGGTTATACAGTTTCGTATTATACGATCTAGTAGGTTGCGACACCTTGGGATCCAGTATAGTTCCCGCAGTACTGCCAAGGTATATTCACGTCCAGAATGCCCAGCCTTCAGAGCATGCAGTTCTTCTGTAATGAGTCTTGTGACATGATTATCTCTGGGTAATAGAATGGGATATCTTCTTGAAGACTGCGTATTATCATGCTTCAGTCGTCCCCCAACTCTGATTAGGCCAGACCCTTTTAGAAATGGGTCGAGGCGCCTGAGGTTGCCCTTCACTACATGACCTCCTTGTTGGTGCTGGTGTTGGTGTTGGTAATGAGCGTCCGCGTCGCTCCGCTCCGTGGGGCAAATGATTCCTGCATCTGGCAAGGCAGGTCTTTACTTCCCGTCTCGTCATGGTGGGACACTTCTTCATGCCACACACGCACGCCCGCACGCACGCACACACACACACAGAACACACACACACACACACACACACACACACACACACACACATCTTTTTATTTACCTTAAACACACACACACACACACACACACACACACACACACACACACACACACACACACACACACACACACACACGCCCGGTAGCTTAGTGGTTAGAGCGCTGGCTTCACAAGCCAAAGGACCGGGATTCGATTCCCCGGCCGGGTGGAGATATTTGGGTGTGTCTCCTTTCACTTGTAGCCCCTGTTCACCTAGCAGTGAGTAGGTACGGGGTGGAAATCGAGGAGTTGTGACCTTGTTGTCCCGGTGTGTGGTGTGTGCCTGGTCTCAGGCCTATCCGAAGATCGGAAATAATGAGCTCTGAGCTCGCTCCGTAGGGTAACGTCTGGCTGTCTCGTCAGAGACTGCAGCAAATCAAACAGTGAAACACACACTTTTTGGGGTACCTCCTATCTCAAAGCCCACCCGTTAGGAAACCGTTGCCCCGAGTGAGGAAGCCCAACCTACAATCGGACCGTGGACAGGATTCGAACTTGTGCGCTTGGAGACCCTTCGGACCCCAAAGCAAGCATGGTTCCACTGTACCACACACACACACACACACACACACACACACACACACACACCGCGTAGTGTAGTGGTTAGCACGCTCGACTCACAATCGAGAGGGCCGGGTTCGAATCCTGGTAAGCGGTGAGGCAAATGGGCAAGCCTCTAATGTGTGGCCCCTGTTCACCTAGCAGTAAATAGGTACGGGATGTAACTCGAGGGGTTGTGGCCTCGCTTTCCCGGTGTGTGTTGTGTGTTGATGTGGTCTCAGTCCTACCCGAAGATCGGTCTATGAGCTCTGAGCTCGCTCCGTAATGGGGAAGACTGGCTGGGTGACCAGTAGGCAACCGAGGTGAATTACACACACACCTGATTCGTTCTGAGCATATGCACATATCTTTTAATTTCCAATAACACACACACACACACACACACACACACACACACACACACACACACACACACACACACACACACACACACACACACACACACACACACGCACCGGTAGCCCAGTGGTTAGAGCGCTGGCTTCACAAGCCAGAGTACCGGGGTTTGATTCCCCGGCCGGGTGGAGATATTTGGGTGTGTCTTCTTTCACGTGTAGCCCCTGTTCACCTAGCAGTGAGTAGGTACGGGATGTAAATCGAGGAATTGTGACCTTGTTGTCCCGGTGTGTGGTGTGTGCCTGGTCTCAAGCCTATCCGAAGATCGGAAATAATGAGCTCTGAGCTCGCTCCGTAGGGTAACGTCTGGCTGTCTCGTCAGAGACTGCAGCAGATCAAACAGTGAAACACACACGAGGAAGGACTCACTGGCGTCGCTCAGACAATCAGCTGATCTTCAATACCTATTGCAGGGTTACTCAACTATTATAAGCAAAGGTCCAGTTAGACAAGTTCTAATGTATGCATAGGTCCGGAAACTTTTATTACATGAAATAAAGGAAATAATTAAAACAACCATCTCAGAACAGAATAGTAAACCACATGATTCTTATTAATTTCATATTCACTGTTTGTTTTATTTATACTAATTTAGAAAACGTGGAAATAAAAAAAAAAGAATTTTGTAGCTAAAATATAACAAGATTAGGATTTTTTTCTCTAAAAAAATAAAAAAAATAAAAAAACTATTGAAATGGAGAATTTTCAAATGAAATTTTTTTAGATGTGTTTGCTGTTTTATGTTATGGTACTTTAAGTAGTAAAAAATACCTCTTTCAAAACATAACATTATAATGATTATATGAATTTTTCCTCTTAGAAAATAAAATGAAGAATTTACAAATGAAAAAAAAAAAATTAACACTACAGCAAGACTTTAGTGAGAAAAATGACACTTCTTGTTTCTTGTTAGCTTCCTAAATCTCGGTACTAATTTAGTAACAGCGAGTCGAAGACAGTGGTGCAGGTGTTCACTGGTCATTCATGAGCGGAACTTGTTCTTCACTAAGTTCATGGTAGAGAAAGCAGATTCGCAGCAGTAAGTGGAGCCAAACATTGTGAGAATTTGCACTGCAAGTCTGTGAAGAGTGGGAAAATTAGCAGGGGATCCTTCCTTTGACCAAAATGTTTCTGGTGCACAATCACAGAGTACTTGTTTCAGCTCTGCATTCTCTTGAAAGTCAATAAGTTCCAGTTGGATTTTTGCAGCATCTACCCATTTGCAGGTGAGTTTTGCTTCAACTGAAAATTCTGTGATATCTGTCATTAGAAAAGGGTTTTGAATGAACAGCAGCAGCTGTTTTCCAAGAACAAAATCATCAAAGCGTACCTTGAAATTATTGATCACCTTCTCAATAAATTGGACATGTTTAGTACCTGTTTCATCTTTACGTTGCTCCAAAATCTGGGAAAATGTAAAAGTTGGCTCTGAATATCATCCTTGAAAAGCTCCAATTTTTTCTAGAAAGCACCTTCATGCTATTTAACTAGATTTTTCTCTTCCTGGGGCCTGGGGTCCAACTACAACACTCAGAAGGTCCGGATCCGGACCGCGAGCCGCCAATTGAGTACCCCTGATATATATATATATATATATATATATATATATATATATATATATATATATATATATATATATATATATATATATATATATATATATATATATATATATATATATATATATATATATATATATATATATATATATATATATATATATATATATATATATATATATATATATATATATATATATATATATATATCCAACTCAAAAGCCAAAATAAGTACATGCCACTAAGAATACATAGATACTTAAACCGCAGAATACACTAACAAATAAAAGCAAAAATGAAATGCCAAATTAGATAAAATCGCACACACAGAAACACACACACACACACACACACACACACACACACACACACACACACACACACACACACACACACATAAGACAATGTTGAATATTTCTTTATTTCCTTTAATTAGGTGAACAGAATTGTTCATCGGTCTTTACATGCGAGTAAAGATAAAACATTTCTTTCTTGTTGTCAGTAGTTCCTCACCCACACCACCTCGCGCCAGCCCCACGTTTCCCGAGTGTGGACCAGCCTGAAGCCGGCACACCTCATCAGCATGAAGTACGGCCAGAACACCTGGTGCCGACTTGTCTGGCTCAAGTCACCTGTTGGAAGAAGAATTCACTAGGAAGCTCTTAATCACTTAAAACGCAAGTTTAAAGGAAGGGAGGTAAAACTCGAAGTTTAGTGTTCGGAGCGCCAAACAAGGGTGTTATTTCAGATTGCCAATTGGAGACAGGAGATTACACAATAAATGAGTGAAATCTTATCCTACACAAAGGCGGGATTCCACCGAGGCAACATTTTGGCAACATGTGGCATGCTACATTGTCGCATGGGCTAAGTGTGTTTCAACCAGTTCAACAGAAGGCAACATGTAGCATGCGACTGTGTGGCATGCTACAGGTGGCAACATGTTGCCGTGTTGCCTGACGCTTGCGCCAAGATTTAGCCTGTTGCCTAGTGTTGAACGGCTTCCCACCAGTCGCGGGAAGGTTTCCGTGTTGAAGGCAACAAGATGAATTGGGCACAAGAAAAAATAAACGTAGAATTCATAGAAGAGTATAGAAAACTAGCAGTGTTTTGTACATGTTGCAAGTTTCTATCTGTTATTCATTAAGAAATGTGCATGTGAATACACTTGACATGAATATGTTCATGAATATTGTTGAGATGATTAAATTTCATAAATTAATTTCTTAGTCATTTTTATGAATATGTTCCAAATCTCCTATTATAATTTGTATATACGATGTGACATACGTCCATAAGGATTATGTATAATAATCAACTAATAATGATAATAATAATAATTATTATTATAATAATGATGATGGTGATACCAATAATAAATATTACCATTATCACTATTACTATTATTATTATTATTATTATTATTATTATTATTATTATTATTATTACTATTATTATCATAAGCTGTTTTAGTAGTAGTAGTAGTAGTAGTAGTAGTAGTGCTCTATAAACACTTATAGTAAACTTACCTTAACTACATCTCCATAAGTGCTTCGATGATTGCTTGGCAAACCTCCGGCACAGTCCTTGATATAATTGGCTCAGAAATTCTGAAGAGGTACATGAGAGATTTGTAGTTGTCTCCGGTTGCTAAGAAACGCAAAGTTACTAGAAGTCTGATTTAGGTGGTATGGCATCCCGGTAATTAGTGTCACTCTTCCTGATTCTGGGAGAAACTTTGTTGAGAAGATCATTAAAATCCTCCACACTCATTCATGAAAAGTTCTAGAACAAGGATTGGTCATCAGACAGTAACTTTTCAAAAAATTCACTTTGAGCAGTGCTACTGTCCATAAATAGTTCTCTCTTCCACCATCGGTGCTTTCTTTTAGTTTTTTTTACGAACATTGCGCAACACTAGATATGCAGCAGCAGCGACCGTCTGCTGAGACATCGTGTTGCTAACTGGCTTAGCTTTTGTTGAATTGGTGGAAAAGGTTTTGTGGCATTCAACAGGCAACATCGCATGCAGCATGCTACAAGCAACAAAGATGTTGCTTTGTCGCAGGCAACATGTCTCCTTGTTGAAAGCCGCATTCAACATATTTGTTGAAAGCCAGTCAAGTCGCATGCTAAATGTTGCCTATGTTGCCTTAGTGGAATCCTGCCTTTGAGAAGTAATGCACTAAACATACATATCTTGAACGTTTAGTTCCTAGTCAGTGTATATCCACCGCCTCACCTTTTGCATACTCCATTTCTTTCCCATCCCAACATTCATAGTGCCCCTGAAGCTGCCGATGCCTGTAGCAAAGAACTTGACGTTTGGGGAGCGCTGGTGGTCCTTTTTGTTCATGGTGGGGTCGTAGGCATACACCTGCAGAAAGTGTAATAGGACAGAGGAGAGTTTTTCATGGAACAGCAAGGAAGGTTAATTAGATAATAATTTCATCGATAAAAACAACTCACTTTGCATCCAAACTTATCAAACTCATCCTCGAAGGACCACTCGTTGCCAACACCGAAGGAGAATACCACGCAGCTCCCTGGCTTGATAATGAATTTGTCGTCAAGACACACCATCTTCATCCCAGCCTCTGGTGCAGGCGGCTTTCCTCCAAACGGCCTCTGTGTGACGTGACTCCAAGTGACTAATGACAAGAGTATACTGCATACAAAGCGAATATCTAAACATCATTATTATCAAAGAAAGTTTTTTGTATGAATAAATAAATAACTAAATAAGTAGATAAATACATAAATACATAAATAAAGGATATATATATATATATATATATATATATATATATATATATATATATATATATATATATATATATATATATATTAGAGATGTATCGGATGTCGAATTTCAGGCATTGGCGGATCCGGATGTATGTGCGGATGCAAATGTGGATGCGGATATCAGTCTCTGCTAAAATGCGGATGCAAATGCGGATGCGGATATCAAAATATGACATCCTCGCGAATGCAGATGCGGATGCGGATGTTTTTACGTCAAACGCTCTGACCAAGAGGACAAAAAAAAAAAAAGCCTGCTTCAGTGTCAGACCATGCAGACAGCAGAAGTAACAAATAAAAACAAGGTGGGAGAACCAACATACTGCCAAACGAGTTCCAATGGTGTCTTGATAGTTGATATTTCTCTCTTTGAAAGTATTTAACTCATAGGAAGACGGAAGTACAGACGCAGGAAGGGAGTTTCAGAGTTGACCAGTGGAAGTAAAGTGGAAGTACTTTTTGTTATATTAAAGTTTTATGACGAGTTTCAGCCACACATTTTGTGCGTTACCAGGATGCGGGAGCAAGTAAGGAAGGAACAGTACTTCTTACTTCGAAGGCAAACTCTTTCCAAACTGATGACCTGCCAGTGTACTATGTAGGACTTATGTTCAGAATGTCAGTTTACAACTTATGGATCAGTATTATAAATTTTCAAGATGCTTACCAATTGTGAAAAGAAAATTACTTTATTATAATGCTTCATTACATTAAGTTCTAGTAAGAAATACATCGAAAGCCCTCTATAATAGTAATAATGAAAATGATAAAACAATAGCTAATATTACCCTTCCTCCGTGAAAACCTTTTCATCGGCAACTCACTATATCAGGGGAAACAGGTCTCGACAGGAAAACTCATGCGATAAGAAGAGCTCAGCGCTGCCGGTTCATATTTTTCAATATTATTATTTGTATAATTATGGAAACATTCGCATAAATGTATTTAAGGAAGAAACACTGAATTATATCATGTGAAGTGGGTATAAGGTCTAAAACTGCAATGTACAGTACGACATTACTCAGCCAGCCACACGACACACGCATGACAATCTCTCTCTCTCTCTCTCTCTCTCTCTCTCTCTCTCTCTCTCTCTCTCTCTCTCTCTCTCTCACCACCACCACCAGCAGGTATCAGGAGTTGGGGTGAAGGTGACAAGCAAGGGTGATAAGCCTCCTATCCATCTCTCTCTTCACCCCTCACACACACACACACACACACACACACACACACACACACACACACACACACACACAGGGACTCACTCATCTGTCGTTACTAAGTTTCTAACATTCCACCATTCACAGTTTGCTATTTATTTACTATGTATTTGTACTTCATAGTCACTATGTCAAATCCGCTCCCTCCTCCTGTCCTTCCCCTAAATTCTAGACACATTACGTTGTGTAAGTTTGAAAGGAAATGAATACGTGATATTATTTGCTTTAGTTTTACTAGATAATTGATTTGTTAGACACACATCAGTAACTTTACTCTACATTTCTAAGCTCTGTCTGAACTGTAAGTCTGCAGGCACTAGGCAGTGTTCTGCGAGTCTGTCACTGCGTGTCCATATATTACTCTATAATCTATAGGTTGTGCAATGCATAAAACACATCCGCATCCACACATCCTCTATAAAGTGCGGATGCGGATGCGAATATATATATATATATATATATATATATATATATATATATATATATATATATATATATCTTACCACAAATGCGGATGCGGACGCGGACGCGGATGTTTAGTTTATCACAACTACGGACGCGGATGCGGATGCGGATGTGAAAAAATATGCGGATGTTCCGCGGATGCGGATGCGGATATCCGATACATCTCTAAATATATATATATATATATATATATATATATATATATATATATATATATATATATATATATATATATATATATATATATATATATATATATATATATATATATATATATATATATATATATATATATATATATATATATATATATATATATATATATATATATATATATATATATATATATATATATATATATATATATATATATATATATATATATATATATATATATATATATATATATATATATATATATATATATATATATATATATATATATATATATATATATATGAAGTGACAAAAGACAAAATAAGGTGATACGAATAGTCCACAGTGGCGATTCCTATCGTGAACAACCAAATATTATATTAGAAACGTGTGGTATTTATCTTTAATGTTTTAAAATTATCACTGGTTCATAGTCTTATTGGTGACAAAATGTATATTAGTATCACAACTCGTATATAGAAATTTTATGATGTGATTTGCCACTTAAAATAATCTGATATAGTTTATTTGTCACTGGAGCTGTTTTATCTGTGAAGGCGTGCTTATCAATCCAAGACTGAAAACATGGACGGAAATGACGATTCACTCCAGGAGGTTGGTGCAACGAGCCTTTGGCGGCAATGGGAACATTATTGTGCTGCTCCAGACCATTGCCCGCATTCTTCTGCACGTTTAAACAAAGAATGTGCCACGGAAAACATAACTCTGTCGGTTCCTTTACTGTGTCATACATTCACATAGAAATTGATAGATATAAGTAGATGGAGTTGCAACTATTCTATTTATATAACTATATATATATATATATATATATATATATATATATATATATATATATATATATATATATATATATATATATATATATATATATATATATATATATATATATATATATATATATATATATATATATATATATATATATATATATATATATATATATATATATATATATATATATATATATATATATATATATATATATATATATATATATATATATATATATATATATATATATATATATATATATATATATATATATATATATATATATATATATATATATATATATATATATATATATATATATATATATATATATATATATATATATATATATATATATATATATATATATATATATATATATATATATATATATATATATATATATATATATATATATATATATATATATATATATTGTTGTTTGTTATTTCAAGGAGAAACAAGAGAAGCTTTTTTATTAAGATTGCCAAACTGCCTTGCAGTATACAGAAACCTCGGCACAAATTTGTATCAGTCCTGCTGGTCGTGTTTGCATTCAACACCTGTGCTCCATGTATTGGAGTTTCATTTGGAATATTGTT
>NC_059298.1:15274058-15316558 GCF_017591435.1 Portunus trituberculatus
TTTGAGAACAATAGGAGGGACCCCATCAGGTCCATAAGCCTTCCGAGGGTTTAGGCCAGCAAGGGCATGGAAAACATCATTACGAAGAATTTTAATTGTAGACATGAAATAGTCAGAGGGAGGAGGAGAGGAGGACAAGCCCAGAATCATCCAAGGTGTTGTTAGCAAAGGTTTGAGAGAAGAATTCAGCTTTAGAGACAGAAGAGATGGCAGTGGTGCCATCAGGATGAAATAAAGGAGGAAAGATGAAGTGAAAGTTATTGGAGATGTTTTTGGCTAGATGCCAGAAGTCACGAGGAGAGTTTGAGTTTGAAAGATTTTGACATTTTCTATTTATGAAGGAGTGTTTGGCAAGTTGAAGAACAGACTTGGCATGATTCCGGGCAGAAATATAAAGTGCATGAGATTCAGGAGATGGAAGGCTCAAGTACCTTTTGTGGGCAACCTCTCTATCATGTATAGCACGAGAACAGGCTGAGTTAAACCAAGGTTTAGAAGGTTTAGGTTGAGAGAAAGAATGAACAATGTACGCCTGCATGCCAGACACTATCACCTCTTTTGGATTCAGCACACAGAGCTGGGTCTCTGACACAGTAATCATCAGGAAAATCAGCATAATACCTCCTCAGGTCCCCCAACTGGCAGAGGCAAAACGCCAGAGGCACCTCCGCTTTGGGGATCCTGAGGAGGGATTGGAGAAATAGAACAAGATACAGAAATGAGATTGTGATCGGAGGAGCCCAACGGAGAAGATAGGGTAACAGCATAAGCAGAAGGATTAGAGGTAAGGAAAAGATCAAGAATGTTGGGCGTATCTCCAAGACAGGTCAGGGTGTTGCACCAGTTGCTCTAGGTCATGGAAGATAGCAAAGTTGAAGGCTAGTTCACCAGGATGGTCAGTGAAGGGAAAGGAAAGCCAAAGCTGGTGGTGAACATTGAAATCTCCAAGGATGGAGATCTCCGTGAAAGGGTAGAGGGACAGAATGTGCTCCACTTTAGAAGTTGAATAGTCAAAGAATTTCTTATAGTCAGAGGAGTTAGGGGAGAAATAATCAACACAGATAAATTTAGTTAGAATGACTTTTGAGTAGAAGCCCGATGGTGGATAACTCGGAAGATTCAAGAGCGTGGGAACTAGAGCAAGTCAAGTTGTTGCCAACATAGATTCAACATCCAGCTTTGGAACGAGAATGAAGATAGAGAAAGTAGAAGGAAACAGAAAAAGAGGTACCGTCAGTAGCTTCAGACAGCTGTGTTTCGGTGAGGAAAAGACGACGAGGTTTAGCAGAGGAGAAGTGGTGTTCTATAGATTGAAAATTAAATCTAAGACCACGAATGTTGCAGAAGTTAACGAAGAATAGTTGAGGAGGGTGTCAATACATTTATGGTCGATACTGAGAGAGGAGTCCGACCTGGGGACATTT
The DNA here is from genome assembly GCF_017591435.1 of Portunus trituberculatus. NCBI lineage: Eukaryota > Metazoa > Arthropoda > Malacostraca > Decapoda > Portunidae > Portunus > Portunus trituberculatus. Next base: position 15,275,483 of record NC_059298.1, read on the forward strand.
ATGGTCCCCTCCACAGAGGCTGGTTTTGGAGTCGCATTTTTGTATTTTAAGTGAGGAGTATGTGTGTGTGGTAAGGGCGTATAGTTTTGTGTGAAGGGAGTGAGAGTTGTCTTTAGAGGGCAAGCTGTGACTGTCTCCTTGAGTTGTGAGATACAAAGGGAACGTTCAGCGAGTTCACAACTACCTTTGAACTGATCCAGACCAGAACTGGGCAGACCAGATCAGTCCAGATCAGAACTAGTGCTATTCTACCTGTCTGGGAGTAAACTATCGTTTCGCTAGCTGTCTAATGCCACCTCCATGTAAAGATGAAGCACAAAGTGAAGGAAGTACTGGATACACTCCATTGTTAAATATAACAGACTACTGCGTGGATCATTTCGCACATTTTTTATTTATTTTTGTCTATCTCTGTATTCTTTCATATGTAAATAATAAAGTGGTGGTCTCTTCTCTGCAAACTATTTTGCAGCCAAACAACTCTTTAGGTCTTTTTCCCGCTCAGGGAAAGGCTTGATGCTGTGACAGATAGGATAAAACAGTGCCATAGCAGTGGGAAATAGAGAACAGATAGCGGCTCGTGAGTACGCTGCCATTTGAAGAAAAAAATGGTTTCTATAGCTGGTCACATTGAGGTGGTTGAAGAAATGGCTCCGTCCGCCACATCTCATCACTTTTTTCTGGCTACCACAAAAAAAGTGGCCCATGTGAATGGACCCATATAAGTGTATGTGTCGTACATTTGATCATTATTTTGTGGTGGCCACAAGCACAAGTGGCCAAGGCGTGGAATACGGGACAAGTGATGGGTTTGCTTGTTTGTTGATGTGTATCATCCGGACGAGGATCTCGGTCGTAGTAGTCGGAAAGGTAGGAGCTGCTGACGTTAACTGACACACACATACATAAGCGCAACACACACACACACACACACACACACACACACACACACACACACACACACACACACACACCCACCTTATTTATTCTAAAAACACACGAGGACGAGGAGCTCGGTCGTAGTAGTCCGAAAGATAGTAGCTGCAAACGTTTACTGACACACAGACATACATTATGCGCTACACACACGCACACACACACACACACACACACACACACACACACACACAAATGCAAGTACGTGTGGCATGAAGTGTCCCACCCAAGATGTATTAGACTAAGAGGTGAACGCACTTCGGCATTATTGGAACCGCTGACGTCACCATGTGTATTGTTTACGTCTATTGTTGTGGTGGTGTGTTCATGTGTGACAGATTTTATCAGCAATTGTGTACTTTTCACGGGCTTTGTATTACGATATTAATAGTTAAATGGGTAAAGCAAGAGTGTGCGCTGTATTTGGATGTACACCTGGTAAGGACAGCAACCTAAGATACCATAAATTCCCATCTAGTGATAACCTTGCTAGACAGTGTATCCATAAGTGTTTCCGTTCAGACCATATTAATATTAAGTATGCTGTGGTTTGTGAACGACATTTTAGTTCAGCCCAGATTGAACGAAATCTGAAGTACGAGCTTTTAAATTTGCCGGTTCCACGAACTGTGAGAAATTTAAAACAGGATGCAATTCCTGATCAGAATCTGCCATCACGAGGACACAGATGCCAGGGAATCGGCCATCCACCAGCATTTAAAGGTAAGAAACTGTGTATTTTGTAAGTGGTGGTGGTGTTTGTAGTAAATAAGTGGTGGTGGTGGTAATACTAGGTTCTAGTAAAGTAAGTGGTGGTGGTTCTAGTCTAATACATCTTGGTTCTAGTGAAGAATGTGGTATGGTAATGGTTCTTGTAAAGTAAGTGGTATGTGCTATGCTTGTGAAACGATCACAGTAGATGCTGGTGAAGCTAATACTAAGTAAGAGGTGCAAATATTGTAAGTATGTGGTGGTAGCTTAAATTAAAACATGGTAGAGGTGGTGGCATATCCCCATATTTTCTTGCAAATCACTAAGAAACGTAAAATACAGTTAGTGGCATTATATCTACTAAACTTAGTAATCAAGATGCTAAAAGATAACCACTCAAATAAAAGAAATATGCGGAACACCTATATTCCACAATTAAAATCTGTCCTAGTTGGTGTGTAATTCACCTCGGTCGTCTGCTGGTCACCCAGCCAGTCTTCCCCATTACGGAGCGAGCTCAGAGCTCATAGACCGATCTTCGGGTAGGACTGAGACCACAACACACTCCACACACCGGGAAAGCGAAGCCACAACCCCTCGAGTTACATCCCGTACCTATTTACTGCTAGGTGAACACGGGCCACTTTATGAGGCATGCCCATATGCCGCGTCGCCCCGGGACTCGAACCCGGCCCTCTCGATTGTATGTTTGTTTGATCTGCTGGAATCTCTGACGAGACAGCCAGACGTTACCCTACGGAACGAGCTCAGAGCTCATTATTTCCGATCTTTGGATAGGCCTGAGACCAGGCACACACCACACACCGGGACAACAAGGTCATAACTTCTCGATTTACATCCCGTAACTACTCACTGCTAGGTGAACAGGGGCTACACGTGAAAGGAGACACACCCAAATATCTCCACCCGTCCGGGGAATAGAACCCCGGTCCTCAGGCTTGTGAAACCAGCGCTCTAACCACTGAGCTACCAAGTGTGTGTGTGTGTGTGTGTGTATGTGTGTGTGTGTGTGTGTGTGTATGAAAAGTTCATACTATAGCCAAATACCAGGTGTGTTTGTCACGAAATTTGAGACTGTTTGACACCTGGCCGGTCTCACTAGCAGAAACGAGCAGCTTGCTGGGATACGTGCAATACTACCACTAGAGATAGTTCTGGGTACTTAATTGCCTCTGTTGAATTCAAAGTAACGATTTTTTTTGTCACTGACACTGAAGCACTGAGCGGACGCGGCACTGATACTTCACTGATGTGTGTAAATCGACCTTAACCTCGAGAGAAGAGGTTCAGGTTATTTCCATATTATATCTATCTGTGTTGATATGACTACTGGTTGACAGGCATGTTGTGATTTAAAAAAAAAAAAAATTTTTTAGCCTACCTTAAAAAGAGTACCTTATTAAGCGTTGTTTCGTCTCAAAAACTTGCCTTTAGTCGCGGATATGATCTAAATCGGCGATGGTGGTAGAACTGACAGAGGAGGATGGTAAACTAAGGAGAGCAGTGGATGGTTCCCGAACACTGCTGTAGCCAAACAAACACTGTTCACTCTCTGACAATCCCACCATTATCATGCTACCTGCTCCTTATCAGTTATAATTTTCTCCCTCTCTTGACACTTACCTCCCGGAGTTTATCTTAATTTTCATGCAAGAGGGAAACTTGCCATGCTTCCCCTCCTCCCGCGGCCTCTCTGCACAAGACTTTCTTTTGTTTCTCACCCCTATTTTGTCCGCCTCCCTAATGCAAGAGTTAACCAGTACTCTCAGTCATGCATCCCTTTCTCTGGTTAACCCTCGAGATCCCTGCTTGCTTCCTGTATTTCCCATTACCTGAACTCATTGAAAAGGGCGGTTTGAAGACATTTACCTTATTCTTTTGGCTAAGTCTTTTGACCCTGTTCGGGAATTGGCACCTCAGTAAGTCTTTTTTGATGCAATTTTTGTTTCGCTTGGCCGGTTTCCCCAATGCAAATACAAAAGAGGGAAAGAAAAAGAAAAGAAATAACGCGTCCCCTCAGCGTACCGATCCCCGCCCTGATCCACCGCCTGTTTACTGAGTGCTGAATCCCCTCTGCCACTCCAGTAGGCAAGGCTTTCCCCCATGGTCGTGTGGAAAAAAAAAAAATAAATAAATAAAAATCAGCTGGGAGTAGCAATCCGTGCATGTAAATTGCGCATAAGACGTGTATGTGGTATATCACCAAAGAGACACCTGTGAGCAGTACCTGAAGTATTCGTTCATTTTCTAGTGGTTGTAATTAGTTTTCATAATTTGCATTGACTTTCGGTAAAAAACCCACCTGTCTTCCTCCCGTTGGGGTAGAATGCATGTAAGCTTAGGAAATACTACACTGTGGCTTTCTTGGTGATATGATTTATTTTGTAACAGTGAAAAGCAGCCAGGCATACGAGGCGACACACACACACACACACACACACACACACACACACACACACACACACACACACACAAACATGCGCGCGCGCCCATCAGATGAATGATCTTGTCAATCGTCAGAAATCTCGCGCCCACACCACCTCCCTCCAGCCACCTGCATCTCGGGTGTGAATCAGCTTGAAGCCGGCACACCTCATCAGCATGAAGTACGGCCAGAATACTTGCTGCCGACTTGTCTGACTCATATCTGCAGTGGAAGGTTGATGATTATTGTGATTTAACTTAGGAAGGAACTGTACAACAATAAAAGGCTCTTCGCGCCACACACACACACACACACACACACACACACACGAACACACACACACAGAGAGAGAGAGAGAGAGAGAGAGAGAGAGAGAGAGAGAGAGAGAGAGAGAGAGAGAGAGAGAGAGAGAGAGAGAGAGAGACGGGAGGGTCAGTAATAAAGATCGTTGATATGAAAGACAAACATAATTCTCTCTCTCTCTCTCTCTCTCTCTCTCTCTCTCTCTATTTAAACTTCATAATTACATATAACAAATGATTTACAGTTTATAGTGTGAATCTAGACCTAAAGTGCCTTGCGTTGGCAAAGCACTATTTTAAACGTCTTTCTTCACATCACTTCTTATGTTAAAGTATATCACATAGAGTAAATTCGCACACTTCACTTCACTATACTTCACAACACCAGCCGCGGGGGGAGCGCGCTCCTCCAGTCATTGGCGGCCACTTTCACCTGATGTGTATAAACATTCCCGTTACCTCAGGCGTGGCCACCGTGAAGAGGTTCCACAGACGCGCTGCTTTGGCTTTGAAAGATCGCTAGTGTTGTAAGGAGCGGGAGAGAGGCACCACCACCTACTGGCCTCCTGCTCCTGCTTGCCTCGTCATTCTCCTTGGTGGGTGTGGCGGCAGGCTGAGGCGGGTGAGGTGAGGTGTTTGCTGCACCCAAGCCTTGTGGCACACCGTCAGGGTTGCCACGTCCCTCCGGTGCTCCAGTGACGTGGTACTGGCCGCGATCTCCTCGTCTTCCCCCAGGAGACGAGGAGCACGTCTCTGTACCGCGTCGAGGCATCTGGTGTGGGTAAGGGCGCTGGGCATCCATGTCAAGGCACCATACGGATTTCTGCCTAGTAGAGAGTGAGGTTTCCACGCGGGTCCAGACTGCCAGCTACCCTGCGGAGAGCTGACACACGCTGTGATGTCTGGCGGGCTACAGACGTGATGTGGGTGTCGTAGCGCAGCTCACGGTCTATGGTGACTACCAGGATCTTAATGTGTTCCTGGAGAGACAGCTGCTCACCCTCAAACTGCAGTTGTCCTTCCACGGCCTGTGAAGCGGCAGGGGATCGTGAGACGACCATAACGTGTGTTTTGTCAGGTGCAAAGGTGACTTGCCACACCATCTGCCACTCCTCTGCTGCCTTTAGTTGACGGTTGATGTTGGCCACGGCGCGCTGGCTGTCCTGGCGGTAGTAGGAGAGGGAGATTGTGCAGTCGTCGGCGTAAGCCTTGACTGCAGGGAGTTGGCGTAGTAAGTCGTCAATATACACGTTCTACAGGACTGGGCCCAGCACTGAGCCCTGTGAAACTGACGCTCCGATACTGATGGGAGATGAGGTCCGCCTGTTGACAACTACCCAAAGTGTCCTTCCTTGGAGGTAATCTTCGAGTAGCATCAGGAGACTACCGTCGATGCCTTTGGCTTGGAGCTTAGCTATAAGATTTGCGTGCCACACTCGATCTAAAGCCCCCGCGATATCAAGGGCCACTGGAAATGTGTCCAGGCCTTCATCAAGGGTGTCCTGTGTTACGACCCGCCCGTAACATACTCCACTACCATCACCTCCTCCGCTTTTTACCTCGTTCGCTACCTCTTCACCTCCCCTTCCACGTCACCGTCTCGTGAACCTTCCACGCCACCGTCTCATGAACCCTCCACGTCACCGTCTCATGAAGCCCCGCTACTGTCCCGAAGTTGGATTCACGCGGCCCCATTCGACTCCAGCGGAAGTGTTAAAGCAAGCTCGGCTTTCTGGAAAGTCAGTCGAGGTCCAGGCCTCAACCAGTGAACACAACGCCTCTTGGACTACTGTGGGATCAACCATCACCCAGCACTTCACCACTGCGACACCGCATAAGTATCACTTCCCTCGTCCGTTTTTTCCACATTGCCTCCATATAGGATTAGGATTATTGTTAGGTATTAAGTTGGGTTCTTTATTGTTGTATTTATTTCTGTGTTATATGTATATGTGTATGTCAGTTTCATATGTTTCATGTTATATCTATGTGTATGTCAGTTTCATGTTTCATGTTATATCTATGTGTATGTCAGTTTCATTATGGGGTTATTAAAATAGCTTTTTAAAGTGCCCCCTTTTACATTTCCTCACCAGTTGAACCTGCAGTGTTTTTTTTATTGTTATTGTTCACCGGCTTTCCGATGCCAATCTTACCCGTTTAACCGGTGAACGTAACACCTGCAATTTCTGTGAGAGGAGGAGGAGGAGATCTGAGGTAGATCGGCCTGGCCAGAACCTGAACTGGTATGGTGAGAGAAGCTGGTTTTCTTTCAGATGGTGCCGTATGACTGATGACATCAGTTTCTCAAACATCTTAACCATCACAGACAGCAGGGAGATGTGTCTGTAGTGCCTAGGGTCAGACCTGGACCCTTTTTTGTGCACAGGAATCATATTTGCCTCTTTCCAGTATGCTGGCCACTTTCTCTCTGCTAGACAGGAAGAAAATATGGCATCAAGAGGCGCTGACAGCTCCCTGGCACATTGTTTTACCACTCTGGGGCTGATTTCATCTGGACCCGTGGCTTTCTTCACATCTAGTTCCCTGAGTGCTTTTTCCACCAACTTCGTGGTGATGGGCACTGTGGTGATGGTGTGTGCCGTCTCCCTTGGTAACACAGGAGGGGGCCGGGTAGGGCTCTGCACTTGCATTTTGTCAGAAAATAATTTGGCTAGGAGGGCAGCCTTATCCTCACTGCTTGTGGCAGTGGATCCATCCTGCCTAGTGAGGAGGGGCACGCTGTCCTGTCTCATCAGCCCTTGCCTCTCCTTGACCAAAACCCACCACGTTTTTTCACCCACTCCTGGACAGGGGAGCTTGTTTTTTATAACTTGCTCCCAGCGCTTCCTCGCCCACTTGGAGGTGGCTGTCATTCTCCTATAAGCAGCTCGATGTAAGGCGAGGTTGTGTTGTGAGGGGCGCTGCTTTTATCTCCTCCATGCTTTGTGTTTGGCCTCGGCAGCTTCCTGGCAACGAAAGCCGAACCTTGGGGGCTTGAGGCTTTGGCAAGTTAAGTACGGTGAGGGACATGACGAGCTTGCAGGTCGACCAGGTGTGATGTTATCGCCCCTTTGATGGCGATTAGTGCAGGATAATAAGACCCATTTCAAGCTGACTCGATGTATTCATTGTATCGGTCAAAATCTGGGAGCGTGAATCAGTTCTCTTAATGACAAATATATTGGTAGCTTACACTATCAGCCTTACAGGATATTATTTAGTTATACATATATAGAGAGAAATATTGGTAATGCCCAACCTTGTCTTTATATTAATACTGCTACATAGTTATGCTACTGTCCACAATTACACTAATTTATTGCCCACATATTACACTGAGTAGGTTGTAGTCAAGTCACTCACGTGTTGGCGGGTCTTTAGGTTCCTGTAGGTATTACGCTCGGCGCAGAACGTCCGTTCACACCCACAGTACAAGTGTTTCTGCCCCAAGGTGGAGTTGAGGGCCCCTACACATGTCTCTTGTGTAGAGTCTTTCATAACATATCTGACCTCCATGACCTCGGCTGGGGTGATTCCTACCAGGTCAGCACAATACCTTCTTTCCTCTCTTCGCACTACCATCCTCAAGCTTTTGTCCTTCCCTCCTTCGTTCATCTCTCTCTCTCTCTCTCTCTCTCTCTCTCTCTCTCTCTCTCTCTCTCTCTCTCTCTCTGTCTGTCTGTCTGTCTGTCTGTCTGTCTGTCTGTCTGTCTGTCTGTCTGTCTCTCTCTCTCTCTCTCTCTCTCTCTCTCTCTCCTCCAGCAATAACACTCCCCCTGTCGGGCTTTGCACGAAACAGCAAGTTGTGCCCGCGATGGCGTTAAGTTAATAGCATGTTTCACTCTTTCATCCTTGCGCCAGCTCTGGGAAGCCCGTCGTAGTTCCCTGCTCGCTCGTATCAAATTAGTCCCCTGGTCAGATCTGATGCGCTTAAGCGGACCCCTCCGGGCACAGAATCTTAAGAGGGCAATGATAAATATGTCTGCACTCAAGGATGTCACGACTTCTAGGTGGATGGCTCTGGTAGTTAGACAGGTGAAAATGCAACTCCACCTTTTGACCTGTGTTCGCCCTTGTTTAACCGTAAAGGGTTCAAAGCAGTCCACTCCACAGTAGCTGAAGGCCTTCTCTTCTGTCCTGATCCGGTCTTCTGGCAGATCTGCTTGTCGGTTGTGTGTGGCTCTCCAATTATTCCGACGACAGGTTATACAGTTTCGTATTATACGATCTAGTAGGTTGCGACACCTTGGGATCCAGTATAGTTCCCGCAGTACTACCAAGGTATATTCACGTCCAGAATGCCCAGCATTCAGAGCATGCGCTTCTTCTATAATGAGTCTTGTGACATGATTATCTCTGGGTAATAGAATGGGATATCTTCTTGAAGACGGCGTATCATCATGCTTCAGTCGTTCCCCAACTCTGATTAGGCCAGACTCATCTAGAAATGGGTCGAGGCGCCTGAGGTTGCCCTTCATTACATGACCTCCTTGTTCAAGCGTATGCCTCTCTGATGTAAAGTTTTCAGCTTGCACTACACGTAAAATGGAGTTTATCGCGTCCTCCGGTTCTTTAGTGCTAACGCTTTGGTCTTCATTGTTTCTATACTTCCTCCGACACTAGAGTAAAAATCTCCTTATCCAGGCAACTCCTATCAAAAGGCGATGCCATGATGAATATCGAGTGATCATGGTTTTGATGCTGTCTTCTTCCTCAGTGTTCTGTGAAGTGAACACTGTGCACTCCTTTCTCACGTCTGGATCATTATCACCAAGCTCCGGAATTTATTGGGGGTATGTCGGCCAATCCCTCTCATTCAGGCTCAGAAATTGGGGTCCCCGTAGCCATCAGCTCTCACTTGTGAATTTTTCCCCTCTTACTCCTCGAGAAGCGTCATCCGCAGGATTCACTTCTGTGCTGACATATCGCCATTGTTCAGGTTTGGATATTTCATGTATTGTTCCCACACTATTGGCTACAAAGTTAAGGAAGTGCCGCCTGGTATTCCTTACTGCCGTGCTGTCTGTCCAGAATATTGACTGGGAAATAGGGAGTTCCAGGTCCTTTCTTAATTGTTTGTCCGCCTTTGCAGCCAGAACTGCAGCGCACAGCTCAAGACGAGGAATGGTCAGTTTCTTTATTGGAGCTAGCTTGGCCTTACCACATACAAAGGCCACATGGTATGAGTCATCCCTTTATTTCTGGGACAGTCCTAAGAGCTCTTGGGTCATTCGAAATCCATTTGGTTAGTTTGAACCCACCCTTTAACAGTAAAGTTCTCAATCGATGAGTAACAATCATAGCCCTCGGCAGCGAATCCATTAAGAGGAGTAAATCGTCCACATAAAAATTGTGCATGTGATCTCTTCTGGCATCTTGTTTACATGCTCAGAGAACGTCTGTCGCAGTGCAAATCCAGCACAGGATGGGCTCCAAACTTTTCCGAAGAGGTGCACTGTCATTCGATAGGTTCTTGGGTTACCGCGGAGGTGGTCATCTCTCCACCACAGGAACCGTAGCACATCTCTATCTGAGGGAGACACTCTTACCTGGTGGAACATAGCTTCTATATCGGCCATGACTGCGATTCTTCCTTGTCGGAATCTGATGAGGACTCCCATTAGTTTGTTATTCAAGTTCGGCCCTTGCATGACCTGGCTGTTTAGTGATATTAATTTGTATTCAGCAGCGCAATCAAAGACTATCCTCAGTTTTTTTCTGGTTTCTTGGCGTTTAGTACTAGGTGATGTGGTAGATACCAAGTTCTTCCAGTCTCACCATTATCTTCTACCTCCTCAGCAAACCCTGAACTAATCATGCGTTGCATCTCCTGTTAGCACCGTTGCAGGAATTGTGGATTTCTTAGGAGGTGGTTCTTTAGGCTTAGAAGGCGATGCTCAGCCAGCGCCTTATTATTTGGCAATTCAGGGTTATCTTATCGGAATGGGATTGGCAGCTGGTAATGTCCATTTATCTGTATGACTGATTGTGACCACAAGGCAGTCACCCTCCTGTCTTCCACTGACATTTCCTCCTCCTCATCGTAGGTTGAGTCGTGTTCCCACAACCGTCTTACTTGATCTTCTAAAGTGACTGGGTCTTGTGCCCTCAATGTGGTCAAGCAGCCTATCGCTGTCTGGTCTTGGTCATTTTTTAACAAAGGTCCATTAATTGTCTATCCCAAGGGTGTCCGCACCGCAAAAGGCTCTCCGTCTTCACCTTTTCTTACTTCTAAGGGCACGAAGGCACTGGGAGCGTCTAGCCCTATTATAATATCCACTGCCTTTGGGGGTTGTTCCAGTACTGCTATTCTTTGGAGAAGCGGTATTTCCCTGACGCTCCTAGAGGTAGCAGTCGAAGATCTTAGTGATTTTGGCAATGTTTTGACTATTAGCACATTGGGAATATTGATAGACCGAACACCCTTTACACCCACGCTCGTTATCTTGAGCCAAATTTCTTCTGTGTCAAGTTCACTCCCCTTTTCAAAGATCGTACTAAGAGAAAGTTTAACCTTTCTCCCCTCCTCGTGCAGCTCTCTAGCAATTGTACGCGTACAGAATATGCGGTCACTACCTGTATCAAGAAGGGCTCCGGTTATGATGGAGGTTAGATTCTTGTTGTGTTTACCTTCTACCCTGATCTTCAGAACGGGTAGTGCTACTGATTTCTCTGTTTCGCTTCTTTGTCAAGTATAATTTGATTCCTCCTTTCCCACATGATTGTTATTCCTGGCTCTTCCAGCTCTTTCCTCATTAACCCATTTATAGGGATTAGCTGTATCTTGGAATTCTCCTCGGGTCTCTGCTTCCCTTGTGACATTCGTAATCAGTTCAGCCCTCGATGCCTCAGGTCTATGATCTGATGTCGGGTGCACAATTGACATATCAGTCAATGTTTGGTCTCGCCTTTGACGTTTGGGGGCAGGATATGTGTCCTTGACTATATCAGACGTGCTGGTTCCATTTACGTTGCTCAGGAAGGACATTTGTTCCCTTCTGCGCAAGATTCGCTCCTGTCCCACTGGTACTTTGGGTCGTGTACCCTGTCCTCGACCTATATTGCTAGAATTAGGGTGTAATAGCCAGGAATGTTTTGCCCGGCACCCATCTACTCCACACCTCCCTGCGCTAATGCACTCCTGCAGCAGGTGGTTTGGGCTTAGACACGAGAAGCAGAGTCGCTTTCCCCTGACCAATAAGATACGCCTTTCAGCGCTCATAGCGTGGAATTGTTGACACACTTTGAGAGTGTGGGATCCTCGATGGCATGCCACGCACCGTCTGCCCCGTTCGCTCTGAGAAAGTGGGCTTGTTGCGGTATCCAGAGCTCGCACTCTTTGTTGGCCTTGAGATGAATCTGGAGATAGAGACACTACCCCCATGTCTCTTTCTTGATCCTTTGTTGCTGTTACTGGATTATGCACATTGATGGTTTCTGCATCACTTGCTGCTTTATGGATAAAGTGTATCAGCCATTGTATTCCAGGTCTTTCCTTGTGTGTCACTTTGTAATCTCTACGTTGTTTGATATAGTCATCTCTTATCTCTTTCGGTAATCGATTGGCCAGCAGGTACAGCCCGTAACGGTTATCAATTTCCCTTGTCTGCTTTAGGACAGACAAGTTATGGAAACATTCTTCCAGCTCATCTAGGAATTTCCTCAGGCCCTTCACATCGCCTGACCTTATGCTAGGTCCCATTAAGGTTCCGTGTAGCATTTGATTAACAAAGGCATCTTCATCACCATATCGTTCATCAAGTAATTCAAGAGCGCGTTCATACCCGTCAGTAGGATTTTCTATTTTCATACAGGCCCGGACCTTGCTCTTAATCTCTCCAGTGTAGGCGGATACTAGTGTCTCCAGTTTGACAACAGGAGACATACCCATGACTCCGACATGTCGTTGAAAGGCTTGTTTAAACTCCCAAAATTCAAAACAGGTTCCTTCGCAAAATGTAGGTGTCTTCCTGTTCGTGAGTTGTAAATTCCTAAGGAGCTCGGCATACCCATGATTTTGCGATCCTTCATCAACCTTCTTTGTCTCATACTGCTCTTTGTGCTCCCCCTGGTGAAGCTCTACTGGCAAGACATCAAGCGCAGTCACAGAGGGCTCCTTGTCCTCCCCTTGGTTTTTATCTGTTCTGGTTCATTCCTACACTCTACGAGCTCTTGAGGTGATGTTCTTTGAATCACCTTACCACTCTCCATGGCGGATTCCCTTTGTTCCGACTTGTCCTTGGTTAGGATAGCCATTACTGATTGCTGAAACTTCTGGAGTGTATCAAACAGAGTGTCTACCCTGTGCTCCAAACTTGATGATGTTGTTGGGAGGGTGGTAGTGTTATCCTCCTCACCGCTCCTGAGTGTGACATCGTCAGTGATGTCATTCTTCCCCGGCGACGTTTCTGTTTCCTCTTGTCGATCCATGTTGGCTTACTGTGTTGGAGAAATCAAACACACCTTAGTGCGTAACTCTCTTCAGCAATGTTGTCTCACTTCCTGAACTCAACTCAACGTGCCTTCTCTGTGAAGGCACAATCCCTACAGTCACTTCACGCTGGTTATCGCACCACCGTGAGTACACAAGCACATCAAGGTGTCTCGCCTGGTTGTCGCACCACCGTGAGCACACAAGCACATCAAGGTGTCTCACCTAGTTGTCGCACCACCGTGAGCACACAAGCACATCAAGCTGTCTCACCTGGTTGTCGCACCACCATGAGCACACAAGCACATCAAGGTGTCTCACCTGGTTGTCACACCACCGTGAGTACACAAGTACATCAAGGTGTCTCACCTGGTTGTCACACCACCGTGAGTACACAAGCACATCAAGGTGTCTCACCTGGTTGTCACACCACCGTGAGTACACAAGTACATCAAGGTGTCTCACCTGGTTGTCACACCACCGTGAGTACACAAGTACATCAAGGTGTCTCACCTGGTTGTCACACCACCGTGAGTACACAAGTACATCAAGGTGTCTCACCTGGTTGTCACACCACCGTGAGTACACAAGCACATCAAGGTGTCTCACCTGGTTGTCACACCACCGTGAGTACACAAGTACATCAAGGTGTCTCACCTGGTTGTCACACCACCGTGAGTACACAAGCACATCAAGGTGTCTCACCTGGTTGTCGCACCACCGTGAGTACACAAGCACATCAAGGTGTCTCACCTGGTTGTCACACCACCGTGAGTACACAAGCACATCAAGGTGTCTCACCTGGTTGTCACACCACCGTGAGTACACAAGCACATCAAGGTGTCTCACCTGGTTGTCGCACCACCGTGAGTACACAAGCACATCAAGGTGTCTCACCTGGTTGTCGCACCACCGTGAGTACACAAGTACATCAAGGTGTCTCGCTTCAGCGAGAACACAATCACTCCTTCCTGGTTACCGCAGCAGTACGAAGACACAAACACTATAGACAAACACTAATGTGTATGAACACTAACTAGTAAACTAGCCTTATCTTGTAATCACATAACCATGTTTCCCCAGCAATTACTAATAATTCACACAAGTAATATGTCTGTCCGTATGTTTGTAGTACGTAGGTACAGAATAAGTCCTCACACTAAACCCTAATTGTGATTCTTGGCAACTGTCTCACTTTGTGGTCGGGTAGGGCAGAGGGAAGGTGTTGGCTCCTCCACAAGCGTTCACCCCTCTTTTCTATAAATAATCGAATCGAACAAGCCGCTGTCTTCTGGTGAGATGTGGCATCTGCCTCAGTCTCGCTTGGTTGTGGGTGATGCCTGATGCCCACGCCGCTCTCCTCGCCTGACGCTGCTCCCCGCGCTGTCCTCGTGACAGGGGAAGAGTCCAGTCCCCGACGACAGACCCTTCATGTTTTGACTGTTATCGCCCCTTTGATGGCGATTAGTGCAGGATAATAAGACCCATTTCACGCTAACTCGATGTATTCATTGTATCGGTCAAAACCTGGGAGCGTGAATCAGTTCTCTTAATGACAAATATATTGGTAGCTTACACTATCAGCCTTACAGGATATTATTTAGTTATACATATATAGAGAGATATATTGGTAATGTCCAACCTTGTCTTTATATTAATACTGCTACAAAGTTATGCTACTGTCTACAATTACACTAATCTATTGCCCACATATTACACTGAGTAGATTGTAGTCAAGACACTCACGTGTTGACGGGTCTTTAGGCTCCTGTAGGTATTACGCTCGGCGCAGAACGTCCGTTCACGCCCACAGTACAAGTGTTTCTGCCCCAAGGTGGAGTCGAGGGGCCCCTACACATGTCTCTTGTGTAGAGTCTTTCATATCATATCTGACCTCTATGACTTCGGCTGGGGTGATTCCTACCAGGTCAGCACAATACCTTCTCTCCCTCTCTTCGCACTATCATCCTCAAGCCTATGTCCTTCCCTCCTTCGTTCATCTCTCTCTCTCTCTCTCTCTCTCTCTCTCCGGCAATAACAGTGAGGTGACGGCGCGAGCCTTCTCCGCGTTTCCTGAGAGCGTCGCCTGTCAGTCTGTGGTTGCCAGTTCGTCCCTCATGTCTTGCCATCTGGCCTGCTCCCACAGCCAGATGGTTCAAGGTGCAGCTCTTTCCCTCGCCATATGCAGGTGTATCTTCGTTAGCACGGCATGGAGGTCAGAGCTCCCCACTTTACCCAGCTGTTGACATGAGATTCTTTCCTCAGAAAGGTCTGATAACATTGGGTCGAGCAGCCCTCCCCTTTCGTGGGTATGAATGTGACGTGGTTGGTGAGGCCCAACACTGTCACTAAATTGTTGTATGCTTGCTGCTCCAAGTGGAAATTTAAATCTCCAACAATGAGGACACTGTTGTAGCAGTGGTGTTGGAGCAAGTTGTCCAGTTCCTCCGCCAAGAACCTTGCCTGGGCGAGTGGTATAATAAACAGAGCAGCAAGTCACTATTGTCTGTCAGCGGTATTTGGAAGAATAGTGCTTCCATCATCTGACAGTTCTTGGGTATGGAGGTCATTTTTTAAACAAACAGCCACACCTCCACCAACTCTGCCTTCTCGGTCCTTCCTCACCCAATTGGTATATCCATTTATCTTTCCGAATGTTGGTTCCTCTAAGTCATTCAGCCACGTTTCACTGACTGCTACAATATCAACTTTTTGACGTAATACAAAGTTGTGAGAGAGATCCCCAACGTTGCTACGAAGCCCTCTGACATTGGCGGACACAACTGTGAGATGCGGGGCGTGGCTGATGTTCCTGTATATTGGTGGGTTATTGTTGTTAATGTTAATACTCTCCCTTCCAGGGGGCCTGGGTCCATCCCTGCTGGTAACTTAGCTGCTTCTCCCGTTGTCCTTGTTGCCACCTAGGTTCACCTCGAAAGGGCTCTTGAGGTTGTAGGTTTGGGTGATGGGAATTCCCATTTCTCCTCCCTTCAGCTAATACCCTCCTCAGGATGGCTTCCTGTCTGACGTCTGCTGCTCGTGTGAAGCACTGTTCCCTTGAATGTCCTGGACGCATGCAATATTCACACTTTCTTCGGCCCTAGGATGAGGGAGAGCGGTGGTGTGGTTTAGGTCGGGGAGCATTTTGGCTGGCAGGTGGAGACCTACCGTGTGGCGTTCTCGCGCCTCTGCCCACGTGAGGTTTTGATTTTGGTTGTTGCCTCCGTTCACCTGACATGTTTGTAGGATTTTTAATTGCTGCCAGGTTGTTGTGCTGTGGTGGAGGCATGAGGTTGATGTGGAGACTGTAGATGAGGTAGAGCTGGCGGAACTTGCGGTGCTGCTGTTGTTGGCAGGAGTATGGGAATCAGAGGAGATGGTAACAACAGCGACTGTGGATGAGGTGTCGGTGGCGGTGGTGTGGGTGGGAGGAGTTAATCCAAGGCGGCTGGGAGGAAGACGCTTCGTGTTATCTGACTCCCACCATTGTTTCCACCTCTCCGGTGAGCTGCATACCTTCGCCCATGACTTATCTATCCATGATGCGTTGGCAGAGGTACTATCTATGGTGCGGGTGGTCCTTCTCGTGTCAGCATCTCTCGCGTCGCTTATTGTTTCGATGAATTCTAAAATATCCATCACCTGAGCTTTTTTCTCTATTATCCAGTCACGCTGTAATGAGAGTGATTGGATAGTGCTCTTGTTTTCCATCACTTCTTGTTTTAGGCGTAAAGTGCGGGATATAAGTTCCTCTTTATCCATCGTCATGTACTCCTGCCTTTCATTGTCCACGTCTTCACTGAAGGTTGGAGCGTCGATGTCATCTGTAGGGGAGGTAGGAGGGGGGGGTGCTGGAGTGTCAGGTGCTTCCTCGATATCTCCGTTTTCGTAGAGCACCCCTGTATCTATGTTAACCTCATGGCGCAGCTGCTGGGTTTCTTCACACGTGTGCACATCCCTGTCACCCAGGCATGTGATGTGGCACACATTGTGACAGTCTGTTTCGCCATCGCAGCAAATGTAGGGATCGCTTTTTGAGGCTGACAAGCCACAAACAGCACACCATCTTCGTGGCCTATATCCAGGGTATTCAATCCTCACAATTTTTCGGTGTGTTGCCATTATGGGCGTACACTACTACCACTGCCGAGAGGTGGTGAGTGGTTTAAGTGAAGCAGAGGAGGGGAGAGAGAGGCCGCAAAACCAGGGAGTGGGGAGGCAGGAGGGTGTGTTTATATCTCCTTAGGGAATTTTGGACAGGTGGCCTGAGTGTGGCATCAGGTGTGTCAGGTCACGGGCGGATAGGTTTACTCACGTGCACACACACTCACTGCTAGTCGCTTCATTTTGAGTTAATTCTATTTTCTGATGCACTATAGCACTTTTCTTCTACTGCACTTAACACTGCATAGCCCGAGCTGAGCTACAACTCTGATGCACTTCCTTATGCTCACACACTCGTCACCCACACGAAAAAACACACCACAAGCAGGAGCCTCACTCACACGTCTGTCCCCTCCAGTGGTCTCTCTCTCTCTCTCTCTCTCTCTCTCTCTCTCTCTCTCTCTCTCTCTCTCTCTCTCTCTCACACACACACACACACACACACACACACATGTGTCCTCTGATTTCAGAAAGGTCAAACTCAAATTCAAAATTTAAACTCAAAGTCAGATCAGAATGGAACCGTTATGCCTTCCCGTCCGTCAGTGACAAGTGGAAGAGCAGCAGATTTATAAAGAAATTCCAAAGAAGTGCCATAATTTTTCTGTAGATGAAAAATTGTTTGGTCAGCTGGAGAAACAGACTTGGCATGATTTCAGGCAGAAAATAAAGTTCATTGATTCTGGTGATGGAAGGCTCAAATTTCGTTTGTGAGATGCATCTCTATCGTGTATAGCACAAGAACTGGCTGTGTTAAACCAAAGTTCGGAAGGTTTAGTACAAGTGAAGGGGATGAATGTAGTGCACATCTCTGTGTCAGACATTATCACCTATGTTATGCGTTTAGCACACTGATGGTCTCTGAAATACCATCTATTCCAAGGAAAATAAGAATAATATTTCAACTGGTTTCCCCAGCTAGCAGAGGCAAATTGCCAGTCACACCTCCGCTATAGGAAACCCCAAGGAAAAACTGAAGCGATAGGAGAAGATGCACCTATGAAATTGTGATAAGATGAGTCCAACGGAGAAGGGTGACAGTATACATAATCTGAACAATTAGATATTAGGAAAATGTCAAGAATATTTATTGCAAAAGAAAGCAAAACTCAAAGCACAGACCTCTAAATGGCCCGTCGTGGACCTCCATTCCTATCTGCTTGATCTTGGCCAGAACGTGTGGTGAGTTGAACAACATGTCTTGCAGGAAGTCGATTTCTGAAAGCTCCACATCCAACTTCACATAGTCGATCTCGCGTCCCTCCTCGCCCGCCTGCCGCACCAGATTCTCGAAGCGGTCCACCTGAAAAGGATACACAGTATTGTGTAATGAGATTTATTTCTACTGGACGGATTGATTTTTTTCGTAGACTAAACTACAAGGATATAAGACAACACTTTTAGGATCTGAAACCACAGCCAGCATAGCCTCATGTAGCCTCACCTTCCTGTATAAGGGTCTGCAAAGTTACCCAAATGTCGCATGGACTGTTCTGCGAATATGCATATTAGCTTGGATCTTTTTCTGGACGAAATTTTCTCTATCAAGCTATTGATATATGTGTAATAACTATTATTGACATTTCAGTCTTATTTGACGTTATACAACGCTTTACAGCCGCCGTCTCACCTTCTTCTCACTCCAGTTGTTCCCCATACCGATTCTCTTGGTGCCCTTGTAGTGGGCGATGCCCGTGGCGTAGAACTTGATGTTAGGGGAACGTTGGTGGTCCTCCTTGCCCATGGTAGGGTCGAAGGCGTACACCTATTAGGATGGGAATGAAGAACCAGGTTGATAGACAAAAAAGATAGACGGAAAGGAAGATCACCACATCAAAATAAATCGATCCAAATCTGAATGAACGGGTCTCAGCCACTCACCTTGCATCCAAACTTTTCCATCTCATCCTCGAAGGACCACTCATTGTTGACACCAAAGGAAAAGATGAGGCACTTTCCTGGCGTAAAGTTGAATATTTTGTCAAGACATATAAACTTCTTGCCGTCAGCAGGTGCAGGCGGCTTGCCCCCGAACTCACGCTATGAGATAAGTAATAGGAAGTCAGACAGCATGACAATAAAATGCCTTCTCATCATCACAAGCGCGGTGTTTTTTAGAAGAGAGAATGAAGGAGAAATGTGTTTAGAGTGAAAACACAGACGTTGCATTTAGTGCTTGAGAGAGAAGAAAAGGATTTTTGTGTTAGCTTGTGGTGTTGAAAGGGATGAAAGTATGGAGAATGTAGAGTCGTAAAGTGCGCGGTGAATGAGACTTAAAAAAAAAAAAAAAAAAAAAAAAACCGCTGTGCTCTGTCCATATTGTGGTGGTCAAAATACCAAACCAGTTTACAGATATACGTGAATTACTATTATTATTTTTTTTTATTTATATATATTTTTTCCTTTTGCACTGTATACACTCGCTGATATTAACTGTTTGCAAATCAGCACATCGTTGAACACCACCATGCACAAGACTGGAAGAGGAATAGGGCACAGCCTTTCAGAGACATGGAGAAAACATAGGGAGCCACACTGACCATATCGGTGCAGGTGATCTCTCTGTGGTGCAGGTACGCGCGGTACTGCTCGATGCTCTCCAGGCCCGGAATCTGACATCGCGAGACTCTTTCTCCAGCTTCTGTGCTTGTCACTGGTGACGGGTTCCCTTTCTGTGAAGCACCTGAAAATAATAGGTGGAAATTGGTAAAATAAGGCAAAAGGCAAAGTTTCAATAACTTGCCACATTCCGAATGTATTTTCATCTTTAAGTCTTGTCGTGTAAATTTTTGAGAAGATTTAAATTGAAGGAAGAACAAGGAGAGTGGCAAAAAACGAAGCGCAAAAGAATTATATAGTTTGTGGTAGTTTGTGTGTACATCCATCCACCATGATAATATGTCGGTTCATTGACTATTCTTATGTTTACATTTGTGTAGATCTATTGATGTTTTGCAAAACTTTTAGCAGACTGAGGAACTAAAACTTAGTGATAGAGAGTGGGGTATGTTACTTGACTATATTATATAGTCGTCTTTCTATTCGCTTTTTAACCCATTAATACTGGGACATATTTTCACCTTAAGATTTGTGTCCGATAAGATAATTTTATTGACATTAGGAAGGGTTTATGCAGGTTAGAAGATTAATGGCCACAGTCTACAGTATTCTAATCCCCCACATAAGTTTCTGAAGCTTTATGAAATGACCAAATAGTTAGCAGAATGAATATGAAAAGACGGCAGTACTGAAAAGGTTAACGTGTAGGGTTAAAATTCTTTGAGATTTTACATTTGTTTGCTTCTCAAACAGTATGTGCTGTTTATTATTTTATCATGTATGTCATAATTTTAGTCTGCTATCTATTTGTTTATTCATATCCGTTTTTACTGTGAAAAAATATTAAATTTATGTTTTTCTTACCTCTCTCGACCACGATGATGGGGAATGAATTTGGCCTGGGAATAAAATGAAAAAAAAAATATTATTATTGTTATTAAAATTATTATTATTATTATTATTATTATTATTATTATTATTATTATTATTATTATTATTATTATTATTATTATTATTACTATTATTATCATTATTATTATTATTATTATTATTATTATTATTATTATTATTATTATTATTATTACTATTATTATTGTTAGTATCATTGTCATCATTATTATTATTATTATTTGTATGCTTCCAATAACACATGAATATCCGTTACATATCGCCGAAACTTGCCATGAATGAAAAACAAAGAGTATTCTACTCCACGTCATATTGATTAAAATTTTGGCGTATCTGTCTTGAACATCAAGTAGAGAAAAATGGAGAAAAATATATAGACAATTTTCTGATAACACAAAAAAAAAAAAAAATAAATAAATAAAATAAATAAATAAATAAATAAAAAAGGAAAAGATAAAAAGTTAATAAATAGGCAGAGAGAGAGAGAGAGAGAGAGAGAGAGAGAGAGAGAGAGAGAGAGAGAGAGTTAAATGAAGCAAGGAATGTATGGATGCATGGCATGAACATGTACTTACAACACATAGATGATTAAAATGAAGGCGGCCATCAGACCGCCTAATACAGACCAGGATGCTCCCTTCATTACAACAGCCATTATCCTTAATCTGTCAAGGATAGAAAAGAAAAGCTCCTAAGTTGAGGTGTGTGGAGTTATGTTTCAAGAGTTAGTGCCACCGCTTGTTCCGATGTCTTCTTGCCACTGTATTTGACTTATGACCGATAGTGGTGGTTGATACTGATACCTCTTACACCCACTTACTTTCGAGGTTTCATAATGATGTAAATGATAAATTTTATTCTGGTGGGTAGATGGTTTAGATATATACAAATAAGGATCGCTCACAAACACTGTTCACCTTAATTCTGAACTTTAATGATGATAAAGACGCACGTGAGGATTTGAGAGTACACACTCTTTAAATATTGACGCGTTATAGTGTCGGTGTAGAACAATCACAATTTTAAGAGCGAGAGCTAAGGGTGACGACTCCTCGGGTGATGAACTCAAGAGGAATGACTGTTCAAACGAAGACACAATTGATTGCTGTGTTTAGTAGCGTGACAGGTGCAGATGACATGTCCGTGAGGATACGAGTACTCAGGCTTCCTCCCACGGACTGTGCCTACTTAGAAGAAATTGTATACAAATAGAAACTTGATATTAAACAAAGCTATCCGTAGGCGTCTGAGTGTCAACATGGCTTAAGATTTACGGATAAGACTGGCACAATTCAGAGGCCGTGTACGTCATTTTTTACTGAATGAACGATGTTCATCCAACACAATAGATATCCAGAGGAGGAATCTCAGGAGCAAGCTTATTTAATAAAGAACGAGTGATTTTGTCTTTGGTTGAGAAAGGTATGCTTATAACGTATTAAGAATATCTAATAACAGTAATTACTATATATATCAAACTAAATCCTAATATGTAACAAAATGATTTTTTTACAGTAAGAAGTTTTCCATGACCATCAAATCAATTGAACGAATAGTACTTATATCATTGTGTAATATAATTCTGATCACTGCATAAAGGCTATGAGTTCAGTGACCTGAACTCATTTAAGAGGAAGTTTTCAAGAGATTTATCCTATTATTTGGCTAACTCTTTTGTCCATGTCCAGGAAACGGCATTTCAGTGGGTTTTTTCTAATCGTTTTTCCTGCTTTGGCTAGTTTCCCTTCTGACAAAAAATAAACACTCAGATCTTGTTAAACGGAATGCAATTTGGAATGAGGGTTAGATAAGAGAAAAATAATTCACAGGCAGTCTGGCCGATGACTGAAATATTAATAATCTCGTTAGTAGTTAACAGAATATTAAATAAATTTATGGGTGAGGATGATAATGAAAATAGGTAAGTCTGATGATCTCTTGCAGCTTGCATTGCACTGAGCAGAAGTAGAAGCATTATAGTGGTAATCAAGTGTTACCTGTGGGCGGTGTCTGGTCGATGCTAGGAGAGGTGAGGGACTGATCTCGCGATTAACAAAAGCTGTGTGGGTTTGGTAACAGTTGTGATCCAACGTGGGATGATCATAAACACTTGTGGCATTGTGTATAAAGGGGAAGAGGCTTATCTGTCGTGCAGTAACTGCAAGACCAAGAAGAGCAAGAACATAGATAGTTAACCGTTCATGTTGATTCCCATTTGTTCCTGAACTGTTTTTAAGACAAACTACAGTGTACGTACTTTGTACCTTAATGGTCGTCTTCGTTTTCCTTAAGCCAGATTGTTGTTGTCAGTAATCAGTGGCGGTGCTGGTTGTGATGATGATGATGATGACAAAGGTAAAAGAGTGGCGGACGTAATCCGTGGCCACTCATCCACGTGGGATGTGAAGCATCATCAGATGTTCCGGGTGTGGTGAGGGATGGGAAAGGGAGGCATTGCCGGCACTCTAACCAGAACATTCAGGTTTTGTTCTGTATACGTATTCTTTAGTTTTGATGCACAGGTGAAGATTAATGGCAACACCTGCGCTCTTGGGGTAGATAGCAAGTGTGCGAAAAATGCACTGTTGCTACATTCTTTGCTTAAGTTTTCTTATTTGAGGAATATTTTATTCATTGAGTATTTTTTTTCGTTTTTCATTTATTTATTTATTTATTTTATTTTATTTTATTCATATATTTGTTTATTTATTTATTACTTTAATCATTATTTTTATTTATTTATTTATTTATTCATTTTTTGTGTGTATTGTTACGACCCGCCCGTAACATACTCCACTACCCTCACCTCCTCTGCTTGCTACCTCGTTCGCCACCTCTCCACCTCCCTTCCACGTCACCGTCTCAGTCGCTACCTCGTTCGCCACTTCTCCACCTCCCCTTCCACGTCACCGTCTCAGTCGAGGTCAAGGCCTCTACCAGTGAACACAACGCTTCTTGGATTACCGTGGGATCCACATCACTTACTAAGCGTTTCAGAGAGTTTGAGGGCACGTTTTTTAGAATAACTTTGTAAGGAACACGCATATCATTATGAAATTTTGCCACAGTGTACTTGACACCCTCCCCGAATATCCCAATGTGTCAAGAATCGTCAACAGTATATAATAATGGCACTTCTCCTTATAAAAACAGGAGAAAGTCACTTATCCCTCACGAAGAAACGGACAAGTGGTGAGAAATGGTGACGTAGTACTATCTGTGACGTAGTAACAAGCTCCACCCACATAGTCCCTCCCCCTGCTCCTTCCCTCCCTCTCTTCCATCCCCCTCTCCATATTTCACTCCCTTCCTCCCCTCCCCTCCCTTCCCCTCCCAGTCTATGTATTCCCCTCTCTCTCTCTCTCTCTCTCTCTCTCTCTCTCTCTCTCTCTCTCTCTCTCTCTCTCTACGTCACCATTTCTCACCACTTGTCCGTTTCTTCGTGAGGGATAAGTGACTTTCTCCTATTTTTATAGGGAGAAGTGCCATTATTATATACTGTTTACGATCCATGACACATTGGGATATTAGGGGAGGGTGTCAAATACACTGTGGCAAAATTTCATAATGATATGCGTGTTCCTTACAAAGTTATTCTAGAAAAACGTGCCCTCAAACTCTCTGAAACGCTTAGCAGCACTTCACCACTGCGACACCTCATAAGTATAGTATCACTTCCCCTCGTCCCGTTTTTTCCACATTGCCTCCATATAGGATTAGTATTATTGTTAGGTATTAAGTTGGGTTCTTTATTGTTGTATTTATTTCTGTGTTATATATATATATATATATATATATATATATATATATATATATATATATATATATATATATATATATATATATATATATATATATATGTGTGTGTGTGTGTGTGTGTGTGTGTGTGTGTGTGTGTGTGTGTGTGTGTGTGTGTGTATGTCAGTTTCATGTGTTTCATGTTATATCTATGTGTGTATGTCAGTTTCATTGTTATTGGGTTATTAAATAGCTTCTTAAGTGGCCCCTTTGCATATCTTCACCAGTTGAACCTGCAGTGTTTTTTTTTATTGTTATTGTTCACCGGCTCCCCGATGCCAATCTTACTCATTTAACCGGTGAACGTAACAGTATGTGTGTGAACTCCGCGAGTGACAGTGACAATGACAAAAACAGTCACCCACATTTTCCTATGTAACCCCTCATCAGGAACCAGCATTACTGAGAAACAACTTTGAAAAGCTTCCCCCTAACAAAATCGCGAAGTTAATGGCGGTGAGGTGTGATCAGTGCAATGGATTCTTTGTTTTTACATGCACAAGAATGCTGACTCAAATAGTAATAAAAAACTTCACCACTAGGTTATAATGTCCTACACTTGTGAGGAATGTGTGAGAAGAACAATTGATGTGTATGGGATAATATTAAATGTGTTCAGTGAAAGAGGAGCCGGTTTTAACCTAACTAGTGATGACGGATCCAGCAGTTGTGTCTTATTTGGATTGATTAACAGGCCGGCGAAAAATACTGATGAGCTGTCATTGAAAGTGACTCTTGTTTTACTCAGAAATGAATAAAGAGAATGAAGAAGAAAAACGAAACTGTTCTCCCAAGGTTTGCGCTCAATAGACGATAATTTTATGAAACACACCAAACAACAAACCAGCTACATAAAGCGTAAAAATCGTAAAAACAGCAATGCAGAAATAGCCTCGGCCATGAGAAAGTTATAAGAATATAAAATTCCCCGTTGAAAAGTGGGTATTACATCAAAGGTAAATCAGCTGATATATAGTTAGTCTGTTATTATCAATATTATATTCTTTATTAAATCGTGAAAACAATTATAATTCGCTTTCACACTAAGTATATGATAAGTACAATGAACCTGGGAAATACATTTGTATATCGTGATTGGTGCCACAGATATGGCACAATTGGGATTCATAAGTTACATATAAATTAATTGCAATAAAAAAAAGATAATGATAATAGTAATAATAATAATGATAATGATAATAACAATAATAACAATAATTATAATAATAATAATAATAATAATAATAATAATAATAATAATAATAATAATTATGGTAATGATAATGATGATAATAACAACAACAATAATAATGATAATAATAATAATAATAATGATAATAATTATAATAATAATAGTAATAATAGTAATAATAGTAATGATAACAATAATAACGATAATAACGATAATAATGATAATAATGATAATAATAATAATAATAACAATAATAATAATAATAATAATAATGATAATAATAATAATAATAATAAAAACAATAATAATAACGATAATAATGTAACAAGATAAGATGATAATGACTTTTTACCCTAGTGATAAAGTGAGTGACTAATGAAATGATTGTAGAAAAGAGAGAAGGAGGAGGAGGAGGAGGAGGAGGAGGAAAAGTTAAAGGAAGAGGAAGAGCAGGAGGAGGAGGAAGAGGAGGATGAAGAGGAGGAGGAGGAGGAGGAGGAGGAGGAGGAGGAGGAGGAGGAGGAGCTGGAGGAAGAGGAAGAGGAGGAGGAGGAGGAAAAGGAAGAAGAAGAAGAAAAGGAAGAAGGAAAGAAAAGAGTGAGATTGAAGAAGTATTAGAAATAGCAAGGTAAAAATTGAGTGGATTTGTAAGAAAAAAAAAAAAAAGTATCAGTGGTGAACGTGAATGGAACATGAGGAGCACAGTATCATGATGGGGAGGCAAGCATGTGGGAAAATAATAAAGAGACGCATTTTGAGTAGTGTGGCAGAGGTTGATATTAACAAATGCTTGAAATATATGTACTCTTCTTTACCGCAGTGAACTGATACTAAAGTTTACTCATGAATCAAGGAATGGTGTGAACGGCATCAACACAATCATGTATGCAAATGTACTATACGTGTTTACTGTATCTAACAGCTTTATAAAGACTGCACATCTGAGACTAAACATTTTGATCAGAAAGGAAGACAAATCAGTCTTACGTCACAGAAAATGTTACAATTTTTGGCGGGAAGGAATAGTGTTAGTGAAGTTATAAAATTTTACAGACTGGCAGAGCGTCTGATGACGTGATGGCTTCCTTCCACCAATGAATGCATCAGATGACGGAATTGACGACAAATAAAATTAAAGTAGGATAAAAGAAAAAAAAAAGAAAATAAGAAAAAAACGCCAGCTTCATGAGGGCTTGCTTTTCCCTTGGCCTCATGAAATGCACTGCGTCTGGAAACGGAAAGGCGGTCCTCGAAGCCTCATTTCGAAAACTTTATGTTTATACACTTTTGTCTTGGAATGAAGAGATGTCCTTTGAGTGGACCGCATTTTCTATTTCTCTCTATTGTGAAGATTTCATTTCTAAGATACGGACAAGAAACTCGCCTCACTGGTACTCATCGCTTCACTCCACGCCTCACGGACTGACGGAGGCGATGCGTCGTCGAGTGCGCCATGGTTGCCGTTCGCACCGAGGCCCTGTGTACTCGCTTGGACAGTGACACAGGTGCTTCCCGCTTACTAGTTTGCACTGACCTCCGTGCCGACAGTAGCCTCTCAAGCACGCCGCCTCCTCGCACTTATCACCTGTGGCAATAGAATTGTCATCATTATCTTCTTGTTCATTGTTAAACCTGTGGGAAAATGATTTGCTTTATTTGTAGAACCTGACACAAAGCATCCGTAGCTGAGAGAATCAAGATTTCTAGATCGATAGGGAGCTTTGGAGGAAGATTAGATGAAATTACGGATGAAAAAATTGTAGGTGGAGATGTGTGATTTTCTTTTGGCCCACCGACTTATTGCTCAAGAAGAAGAAGAAAAAGAAGAAGAAGAAGAAGAAGCAAGAGATATGAACGAAAGTAAATCAGAAAAACAACGCATGAAAGGTACAACATAGGTAATAGTAAAAACCTGGACGAAAAGAAATACTATACAAAAAAAGCTTACTGACCTAGAAATACTAATGTCACACAAAAGTAGAAAAAAATACATGATGAAGAAAATGGAAACGAATGAGACAGTCATAAGAAAAAAAAAAAAAAGAAACACAAGAACGTAAGGAAAGGTACAAGAAGTCAATAGGCCTGTAAAGCATACAGTCCTACATCCACCTATCCTTCCTATCCGTAGATTGACACTAACAATGTGATTATCATTTTGTTCCACCATTCTACGTACTTTACTTGTCAATGAAATTCTTTTTATCTATATCAAGTCTTATTTAGTGAAGCTTGAGTAAGCGATCGTGGACACTCACTGGTCACTGGACTTCTAGACTTAAAGCTCACCTCTAAACCCGTAGCTACAAGTGCAGATGGGGCCATACACCCCAGCTAGACACGTCCCTCCATTGAGACAAGGATTAGAGGCACACACATCGTCAGTGGCCGGCATTGGTAAGCCACCTGAAGACCATGACGACCATGAAGACCAGGACGACCATGACGAGTAAGGACTCACGTTAGAAACAGAGGAGGCGGTGGACCTTGACGACGAGGAAGACGAGGACAAGGAAGAACCAGACGAACCGTCAGTATTCTGTTAAGAGAGAAAGTGTGTGTGTGTGTAAATAAAGGTTCTTGTAGTTCTCCTGATTGCAGTTATTACTATATGTATACTCTCTCTCTCTCTCTCTCTCTCTCTCTCTCTCTCTCTCTCTCTCTCTCTCTCTCTCTCACCGGGTCAGAGTATTCGCGTGTGTCTTCGTGCACCAGCTGGCCGTCTTGGAACCTGCGGCTCTCTTCGTGGCCGTATACCAGTTTACCGTCACGATAATGCTCCTCATTGCTCATCTCATGTCGCCGGTTAGCTCCTCCGCCCACACCCAGACTTCCAGACAGTCCTAAAGAGGTGTCGTTCTGGAGCTGCGATCCCGAGAAGAGTTGGCAAGTCAGGCAGCCAGACCCACTCATTCCATTACTCTCCACATGCTGGTGGGAACTGGTGATGCTGCTGCTGCTGATACTGCTGCTGCCAGTAGTCTCTAAGGAATCGTCGTCTAAAGCTGAACCGTACAGGGAGGACCCGCTCCGTAGGGATCCCGAGCCTGTTAGCAGTGTGCCTGCTCCTCCCAGCACATGGGTGGTAGCGCGGCCTGAGCCAGGAGTGTGGGAGGAGAGGAGGTCAGTGCCTACTCTGCTCTCTGAAGTGGAACTGTATCTCTCTCTGTTTTCTGACGTCATAAGGGTACCATGGGCGCCTGTTTTGTCAGAGTAGCCGTCCCTGTCCTGGGTGTGCATTGTATGTTCATAGTTATCTCTGGACTGCTGTGTTCCTGTGTTGGGTCTGTAGGGACCATATTGCCTGTTTTGACTATGGATATCACTGGTATGCAACGCTTCTTCATAGGAATGCCCATTGTAAATGTCATCTTCGTGGGAATCATTGGATGGCTCATAGGGCCTATCGGAATGTCTGTGGGGAGCAGTGATGAGGGTGTTCCCGGCCAGAATGTTAGGAAGGATGTCATGGTGTGGGGTTCCTGCTAAGTCATCTTGGTCCTGCGTGGTGCTATTCTCATACACTAGTGTTCCATTCTGCGGATGCATTATTGAAATCAACAGAGGTGCAGTGAAGTGTTGTGAGGTAATGTTGTGGTACTAATTGTGCTTTCAAGACAGATGAAATGTTGGGATAGTCTCAAAGACTGGGCTTGATAATGAATGGGATGTTGTAGAGATGATGTTATCATAAAGAAATGCAAAGGAAAATGTTAACCGTAGCTGATCTGTTTGCTCTAATGAAACTGTGTGTCCTTAGACGACAATAATATCATATGAGGATGGATAGGTGGTAGTGTAAAGCTGAAAATGTAAAATGGTGTTGATAATTGCACACATTAACACTCACGTGATACCGTCGTTCGTGGTGTGATTTGTACACTGGCTGGCCATTAATGAATTCCTGTTCTTGTCGGCTCTCGAAGCGGCGACTTTCATATCCTGGGCTGTGTGGCGCTGAACTGATGTCTGGCACCTATACACAAAAGGGGGAAGAGGATTGTTTACATTCTTCTATGTAAGGATAACAAAGTATGAGTATGTGTCATCAGAATTAATGAAGCCTACTATCATCAACAATATAACTAAGTGTACGCGATAGGTATCCCACCTGAAGGAATGGAATGCCAGCATCTCCATCCATGCTGTGGTGGTGGTTCTGAATGGTCTCCTCTCTGCTGAGGTCTGTATCACCTGTGTGCCCCATCTCTCGCAGATCGTCCTCATCAAGCTCAATGCGGTTATTGTATACCAGTCTTCCATCCTCATAGCGAGTTTCATGGTGAAGATCGTATGTCTGCTGACCGTTCACATACTCCTTCTCATCTCTGACTTCATGCTGTTGTGATATAATACCTGGGCGGATGGCCTCTTGAGGCAGGTCCACTTGGCCCTCACCATACTCTTGCAGATTGAGATCGGCCACCTCGTCTCGTCCATGCTGTGTTGTATTATCGTACACCAGTTCGCCGTTTACATACCTGCGCTCATACTTCGTCATGCCAATTAGACGTCCGTTCACGTATCTGTACACAGTACGGATCTCGGAGCGACGTGAAGAAGTGTGTGGAGCATCTACCACTACACTGCCATCGGGGTAAGGTTGGTGGTCTCCCGAAACCACCGTTTGCCGTCTGGTCTCATTGTACTGATAATGAGTGGATCCCCCAGAGACGGGACCTGGACGAGGCTGGTAGGAATGGGAGTTGTAGTTGTCGACACTCTTCCTGGAATTACTGTATTCATTTGTGTTGGACGACCACACAGAACCTTGGCCGACTATATGTGTGTTATCGAGATCCACGTTGCCTTGGCTTCTATGCAAGTCATCATCTCTGTTGTCCTCCTCCGATTCTGGAAGTCGACCACGAAACACCATTTCATTGTCAACAGGTGGTATTTGGGGCAAGTCATCCTCCTCCAAGGGGCTTATGTCATAGCGGTCGTCGTCAATGTCTTCTTGCTGTTGCAGATCTTCATCAAGTTCATCACTATCTTCGTTGGTGTCAGGGTGTTGATCCTAATGCTTGGTTGCTGATGGGAAAAATCACTGTCAGACTCTCTTTGCCCATAATGATCCTGTTCATAGGTATCGAGGAGTGGTGCTCCATTGGTGTAAGGCGGCTTACTTCTGTCCTCTGATGACCATATGAGAGTGGATTGAGCAGTATTCTGATTGCTGGGTTGTGCATCCTCAGGAATTCTGGAGGCTTGTTGTACTTGTGTCACTTGCAGGTCGCGGTCATCTGTTGGATAACGTGGGCGCTGCTGTGTGAGGTGAGATTCCGAGACGGAATGGCGGGTCTGGCCACGGTGGTATGTGGTAGGTTCATTAGAGTCTGGGTGGTGGTGTGTGGGTGAATATCCTCTGTTGGGTGTCGAGGGTCTTCTGTGGGAGGGATAGTGGGAGTGACCAGATGGGTAAAAGGATCGTGTGTCTTCACCAGAGTTGTCGTAATCACCAGGTCTGCTGTAGCTGGGAGTGCGTGCAGGGTAGCGGGGATAGGAGGGAGAAGTGCTGAACTCCGTGTCGCGATGGTCGGAGGAAACTCGGCTGTAGGTAGGGTTGTACGGCCTTGGAATCGGTCTTCGATTATGAGGATGCGATGGATGAGTCTGGGGATAGGAGTTGTCTGTAGAAGCACGGTAGCCTGGGTAGGTTGTCCCAGACTGTTGCCGCTCCCTAGCAGTCATAGAGTATTCAGAAGTGTAAGAGGGAGAGCGGTTAGGGATTGTCTGCTCTCTTGTTTCATGTTGTCGGTAGTGGCTTTCCCCACCATAAGAACCATCCGTGATCAGAGCACCATTAGCGTCATACCGCCTCACCAAGTCCTCTGTACCAAAGTGATCTGCTCTGTTTTCTTGAGTGTCCTGATGTACTAGTTGGCCATCCTTGTACTTACGTTCCTCTTTTTTCTCGAAAACGGGTTTTCCATTGACGTAGTGGACGCGTGAGCTGTATTCACTGCGAT
Source organism: Portunus trituberculatus (assembly GCF_017591435.1). Classification (NCBI taxonomy): domain Eukaryota; kingdom Metazoa; phylum Arthropoda; class Malacostraca; order Decapoda; family Portunidae; genus Portunus; species Portunus trituberculatus. The sequence continues at coordinate 15,306,906 of NC_059298.1, forward strand.
GGGAGCTGCCGAGGCTTGGTTGATGTGACCCATAAGTCATCATTTGCCGCCTCAGATTTTCTTGCATGCGAGCAAAGTCCCTATCAAAGGTGTCACTCTCTTCACTTTCCTCGTGGACATTGGAGCTATATGTCCTGCTGTGGCCCCGGTTGATGCCAACAGGGGATGGATGCCTGTACCTTCCCCTGCCTGTGCTGCTGTCACGAGTGAGGGAAGATTGTGAGCGATATGTGCCAGATGAGAGTGGGCGTGATTCCAAATCATTTTCGTCTTGCACAACTCTGCGATCGTGCACAATGCGATCATTTTCAAAGCGACGTTCGTGGTAGGCATCATACACAGGTTTGCCGTTGACGTATCGCTGTTCACTCCGCACCTCCTCACGGGAGCTGTAGCCGCCATCGTGACCAGAGTGGTGCAGGCCGCCCGAGCATGAGAAGCAGGGACCCCCAGAAAAGCTTGCTTCACGTTGCTCTCGGGGAGGACTTGGCTGTGGATGGAGATTGAGTGAGTTAAGACCACATCGGTGCATGGATATCCATCTTACATGAAGTCACAAGCTTGACATCTCATATGACATCATGTAAACCTGATAAGTGGTTATGATAAAACAATAAAGGAAGGGAAATCAAGCTTTAAAAGTAAACTTGAGGAAATCCAATGTAAAAGTAAAAATATCCTATAGTAATTCTAAATTACAAATAAATCATAAGAAAAATAGGAGTTAGACATTACATGCACTGTAAGAAGAAGACGGAACATGAATGGAGAGAGAGAGAGAGAGAGAGAGAGAGAGAGAGAGAGAGAGAGAGAGAGAGAGAGAGAGAGAGACTAATAATCAAATGCCTTACCTTTGAACCGCTGACTTCCATCAAGGGGCCCAGCGCTCTAGTCACCACGTTCGGACCGCGCACCTGCTGCACCTCATGGTCAGCGCCTGTAGTAGATCAGTAGCGAATCAGTAATATCAGAGAATACGATGCAAAACAGATGTTGAAAGAAATATGATATGAAAAATGCTCTTCGTGTATAAAAATTTGTCAATATCATCATCAGTGTAGTCGTCGTTACCAGTTTTTGCAATTCGTGTTGATTGTCTTGAATCACTGACAAATTTCTGGGTATTATGAATGATATGTATCATCAATTACGCTGATCTTATTCTAAAACTATTCCATTCTTTATTTTCCATAATGAAAATAAACAAAGAAATAATCCTGTATTTGATATATGACATTCTTGAGCATTCCGAATATCATGCACTCACAACTATACCATTCCTCATGTTCTAAAATTCTCCTCTTTTTATTTTGTTCTTATTCTACTGTATATGTTGAAGTGGTGTTGAGTAGAAGTAAAGCAAAGTTAGTTCTCTGACTGTTGGGAAGATTTTAATGTTATAATGGCACATGTTTTCCTTCACCACCGCTGTCTCTAAGGGTGAGTCAAGACTAGGTCATGCCAAGGTCATACTCGCTCGTCTCCACCACCACTCCTCATCCTCACTCCAAAACAGTAAGGGATGAGGAACTTCCACTTATCACTAACTTGCTTGTTTGTTAGCACCGTGATCCAAGAGAAGAGGAGCGGGCACTCCGTGTTCTCTTGGAATGTGTATGGGATTATAAACACTCGGAATCTACGTCCTCCAGCTTTTTTTTTTTTTTTTTTTTTGTTAGGGTTATATGTATAAGGTTCGGTGTGCTTTTACTACATGAAATTTAATTCTCCGAGCTTTAGGAGAATAACATCATCCATCCATCCTGTCATCCATCCTGTCATAACACAACTTTACACATAACTCCCATTTTTTAAGCTTCCATCTAACTCTCCGCTCGTCCTTATAAATATATGCCTTACTTCACAAATAAAATCATGGTTGAAAAAGATGTCCTCTTTATGTTTATGACGTTTAGCTATTTATCTCATATGTGTTAACTGTCTTGATTCTTGAGTACATAAAAACTGAAGAATGTTCAAACTTGCATGGAGATATCCTTCCCTGAAATGTACTCCGACTTCTTACCTGCAGTAAGGGCCAATGTCAAAGACAGACCCAGCAGGAGCCTAACGCTCCCAGGTACTGCCGCCATGACTGGCAGACACTCGCTCTGTTGTCTTCTTCAGTCACTCCCAGCCTCAGACTGCTCCTCAGTTAAGTCCTTAATGTCAGTAGACGCCACACACTCTTCACTCAAACTTGTGTCCGTTTAGCGTGACCCTTTGCAGCGAGGATGCTGAGGCAACAGCCGGCAGGTCGGGAGTGAGGGGAGCCTCTGGCGCCCAGGGTATTTATATAGGGCAGCCGGACGGGGCACATCCTACCCACTCTAACCAGTCCCAGGTTGCCCCTGGCCATCCCACTCCGTCATTACTCACGACCAAACTTGACACAAACAAGGGGATGGATGATTGGCTTACAAGATGCCAAAAGATGGCACGAACACAACGTCTCCATCGGAACCACTATAACAGGAATGAAGCAGAACGAAATGGAGATCGCAAACGTTATGATAAAACAACATATACCACACGAAAGAATTATCAGAACACCATCTATACCACCATCACCACCATCACCACTATCTTTATAACTAAGAAACGGAAAGCATACAGACAAGATGACACCTTTCCCTTCTTCTCCACGCCAAGTTCTTCACACATGCTTATTTATTTATTCATTTATCTATTTCGATGTCAATGGAAAGCAAACTTGAACAGTGAGACTTTCATCCTGCAATTCTGTTGATAGTGGTGGTGATGCTGATGCCGGTGATGGACGAGGAACTCCATGTACCTCCTCCTCCTCCTCCTCCTCCTTCTCCTCTTGTTGTTGTTGTTGTTGTTGTTGTTGTTCCCTCTCCTCCTCCTCCTCCTCCTCCTCCTCCTCCTCCTTCTCCTTCTCCTTCTCCTCCTTCTCCTCTTTTTCTTCCTCCTCCTCCTCCTTCTCCTTAAATGACTCTACCAGAGGCATGGACGTGAGTGTCGCAATGTTGTAAGCTAGTAACACGAACTGGGGCCTTCACAGAGTCCTGGTACCCTCCTCCTTTTCCCTCCTCCTCCCATGCTTCGCGTCACCTCAGCTAAATGCAGATAAAAGCCATCTCTCTCTCTCTCTCTCTCTCTCTCTCTCTCTCTCTCTCTCTCTCCTTACATAAGTGGTTTCATTCATGGTGAGTGTACGTAATGTAAATTATATATATATATATATATATATATATATATATATATATATATATATATATATATATATATATATATATATATATATATATATGTGTGTGTGTGTGTGTGTGTGTGTGTGTGTGTGTGTGTGTGTGTGTGTGTTACATTTTCTTTCTCATTTACTAAATTAGTTGGTTCCATAATAGAAACAGAAAAGAATGGGTCGATAAACCATCTAACTCGGAAACATACCGGAGGAACAGACAAGAAAATCGACTCAAGACACCAGCAAAAACAACAATAAAGTAAGTACGTACATGTAGCACTCAAGTCAAACTCATAAAACGAACAAAGAAAACCCTGAAATAGCTCCGGATCATAAAGAAGTAAGTCGATACGGCAAGAGTTAAGGATGGGATGACTTAAAGTGAATAATAATGGAAGATGTGTGTGTGTGTGTGTGTGTGTGTGTGTGTGTGTGCGCGTTAGGGAAGGCTGGTTACGTAACGCTTTTGTTATGGTTATCTGCTGAAGTGTGGCCCTTTCTCTCTCTCTCTCTCTCTCTCTCTCTCTCTCTCTCTCTCTCTGTGTGTGTGTGTAAAAACACGAACAACATAAGCAACATCTTCATCCTCTACTTCATCTGTTTTCATTGTTGTTATTGTTGTTGTTGTTGTTGCTGTTGTTGTTGTTGTTGATGTTGTTCTTCATCATCTTTGTGATGGCAGTGCTGCTGTTGCTGATTGTTTCCTTTAGACACACGTCATGTTGTATCACACTCCTAATGCTGTTTCTCAGTCTAACACACCCAAGCACTCCCCAGCTCCTCCCTACCAGTGAGGGTACGAGGATTCAAAACATGGTCCTTTGCATGAATGTATCGTGACTAATGCATTGCCGTAATACACTCAACGCAACACCCACTCCATTGTTGCATTATGGGAGCGTTTATGGGATATCTTCACTACGATTCGTATCACCACCACCACCACAAACAACAATAACAACAACAACAGCAACAGCAACAACAACAACAACAACAACAACAACAACAACAACAACAACAACAACAGCAAGAAAGAAAACACTCCTCTTTCATTATCACTAACAGAATTCTGAGAAGATAGGAAAGAGATGCCTGCGTCAGTATGTGTGTGTGTGTGTGTGTGTGTGTGTGTGTGTGTGTGTTTGTTTATAGTTTCACATATGCTTTGATGAATGTATACTCTCTCTCTCTCTCTCTCTCTCTCTCTCTCTCTCTCTCTCTCTCTCTCTCTCTCTCTTATTATCTTAAAAAATCATACGAGTTAAATTGAGTATATTTAAAGTTTGTACAATACATTACCCTCATCACCACCACCAAGAAAACTCAACGCTTCCTCCTCCTCCTCCTCCTCCTCCTCCTGTACGAGTATTTCCTTCACTTCTCATTCATCAGCTTCATGAAAACGGATCAAGGTTTTTATGAAAATATATTGATATGAATGTGGCAAAGGGATACGAGAGAGAGAGAGAGAGAGAGAGAGAGAGAGAGAGAGAGAGAGAGAGAGAGAGAGAGAGAGAGAGAGAGAGAGAGAACATTCGTGTTCTTTCATCCTTTCATTTGAGCAATCCCATCCTGTCTGGTTGTCGCCTTATGAAGTGAAATGTTACAGCATAGAAAGGAAGAGATTCGCTTATATGTGTCTTTAGTGTGTGTGTGTGTGTGTGTGTGTGTGTGTGTGTGTGTGTGTCCCGATTTAAATTTTCCCTTACCGAGGGATGATGACTGACTATTTATGGTTTTTATATGTAGAAGTAATGATGTTAGTTATTATTATTATTATTATCATTATTATTATTATTATTATTATTATTATTATTATTATTATTATTATTATTAGTAGTAGTAGTAGTAGTAGTAGTAGTAGTAGTAGTAGTAGTAGTAGTAGTAGTAGTAGTAGTAGTAGTAGTAGTAGTAGTAGTAGTAGTAGTGGTAGTAGTAGTAATAGTAGTAGTAGTAAGACGGTCACTACCACCCCCACTAACAACAGCAGCAGCAGCAGCAACAACAACAACAACAACAACAACAACAACAACAACAACAACAACAACAACAACAATTATTAAAATCAGCAATTTAATCACGGACAATAATTTATGATCACACTTCATATTATCATTTTTACTACCCCGACTTTTTAATAACTGACATACATCCTGAGGAGACTGGAGGGACGGCTTCAATAACAACAGTAACAGTGACCAATAATGATAATAACAACAACGATAACAATAACAGTTTGCCTTCGTCAGCAGTTAGTTAGTCGTCCTCGTGACCTACACTCGTTCAGTTTTCCACCCTCGTCTTACTTGTTTGTATAAGATTTGTTGCCCTCCATATGTGTGGGTGTGTGTGTGTGTGTGTGTGTGTGTGTGTGGCGGGTCGTGGGGGGACGGACCGACCTTGCCAAGTGAACCTAACCTGCTTGAGGAGACTTACCGAGGGAGGGACGGAGGGAGGGAGGAGGAAGTCAAGGCTCCGTGCTTCTAACTGTGTGGTTCCTTAATTCATTTGTTGGGAAAATTGTTCATTGTATGTTTGCCTGGAGAATTAAATGAGAGAGAGAGAGAGAGAGAGAGAGAGAGAGAGAGAGAGAGAGAGAGAGAGAGAATCAGAAGAGCATACACTCCTTCAGGCTGCCAATCACGCACAAGAGGCTGCGATATTATCTTGTTGCTGTTGTTTATTTCCCACCACAAGAAACTCGAGTGACTTAACACCCACCTCCGCCACCACCACCACTCTAAATGCCTCTCATGTAGCATTAAGTTTTCTTTCATATGCTTAACCACCATCGTCAGCACCACCACTACCACCATCGCTCCTCCTGTTCCTTCATAATCATATCTACGACTTCATATGGATCAGAGTGGATCGATTTACCACTCTCAAAGTACTGGGGTCTGTCATTTAGAGTGGCGTGTCCTGAGTTCTACTGCTTTGATATCTCTTTTACGTGAATACAGAAAAGAAGAGAAAGTTGGTTAAATCTTCTTTTTATTCTTTAAGCTACAGAAGCATTCAAGACACCATTGCATACGAACCACGTTGGGAAGAAGATTGGTTGACACGTTGCTTCCAAGTCTTCATTTTGGTACCGCATTGAAAAGAAGGGTAATCAAGAAAAGAGAAAGAGAGCAGGTCAGGAAAAAAAAAAAAAATGAGGTGGATCAACTGTGTGAAGGAGAATGCTTTTAAGCCAGAATAAAACCAACTGGAGAAAGTTCATCCCAAGCAGCGACACTATTGAAACGTGATACAAGTTGAGGGCAAGAAAAAGAAGAGAAAAGAAGAAGAAGAAGAAGAAGAAGAAGAAGAAGAAGAAGAAGAAGAAATATAATTGAAAGTATCAGAATAATTGTAGGTGATTGCGGAGCTAGATTGTATGGCAAGAAAGGAATCAATCGATATCAAGTGTCATGATCAAAACTGAGTCGACTCATGGCAGCATAAAAGACAATGTGCTTATTTTAGTGAATGGAAGTGGGATGTGTTTTAACTTTCTTTTCCCTGTCTGGAACAGCAGGCAGAGGGGTTATGGTTTGATATGCCCAATGGGAGGCACAAGGAGGCGCAGGTGACATCACTCCACTCGTGTGTGGTGTGGTGGTGCATTGGTAAGTGTGAGGGATTCATTGTATGCCACAACTGCGCATCAAGAGGCCGAGGTTCGTGTTCGTAAACATTCTGGCGTCTCAACTTTTTTCCTTTTATTTGGTCAATTCTATTCAAATTTAAATTGCTTATTGCTAAAGAAGTTACATATAGTATATATATATATATATATATATATATATATATATATATATATATATATATATATATATATATATATATATATATATATATATATATATCTTTTTACATCCAGCAATATTTGCATCTTGGCTGAACATTTCAAATGATACATTTTTTTTCATTTTTTTCACAGGCAGTGTAACACAAATATTAATGATTATTGTCCTCTCTATTAACATGTCTATCTATCTGTATGTCTGTTTATGTCTGTCTGTCTGTTTCTCTATCTGTTCATTATCTATCTGCTCATTAAAGGCTCTCGCAAAGAATATTGTGAAAGGTTTGAAAGATAATTTTCTTACTTTGTTCTCTCATAAAGACTATTTTTAAGAGCTCATGTTGTGGATTTTTTTTTCTTATATCAGTGTTGCTGAATCCTTGTTTGATTATCGCTGCAAGCACGAGAACTTCAATGAATACTTCAATAACTTACACTTCCCCGGCGGTTATAAGTTGTAGGGGTAGGAGTCTTTGTTAGCCTATCATTACAACCACGAGAACATCCTTGAATATACGTCAATTAATTCCTCTACCACTTACTAAAAATTATTGTGATAAGAATCCCTGTCAAATAATCAATACTGTCACGAAATATCTAACATTAAAGAATACAAACCCTATTCTAACATATGGACCGGGTGTAATGTGATAAGCCCGTCTCATATGCTGATGTTAGTACAGTAAGAATAGGTAACCATAAAGGAGGTATTACCATTTTGCTTCTTATCCATTCCCTATCATTTGGTACAACTTTCATCAATCATGAACCAATCTGGGGCACTTTTTCTCGTTCTGCAAGTATCCTCAAACACTGTACTGGTTAAAAATTGCAAAACCTAATCCTTTTCATCCATTTCTTTCTTGAAGGCGTTTGTAAAGTCTTCATAATTTGTTTTCTTTATGTGAGAGGGAAAAACTGAGCAAGGGTAACAGAAAACGATTAAAATAAAAGATCCACTGAGATGCCAGTTCCTTAACAGGATCGAGAGAGTTAGCCAAAAGAATGGGATAAATTTTATGTCTTGAAACCTATCTCTTACTTTTAGTGCTGTGAATTGTTGCATATGGCAGTGAAAGGGTGGGGTTTGTATTGTAGAGGGTCACCGTTCATTATTGCGTGTTGGAGGATGGTGTGGAGCGCCTCTTGTCTTGCCGCTAATTCATTGAGTCAGGCAATACCTCAGTGGTGATGCGCCGTGCCTCTGTTACACATTCCTGCATCTCTGTCTCTGTTTCTCTAACACTACAATGTTCATTTCTCTCTTTATTTTTGTCCCTATATGTTTGAGTTCTCTAAGTCTCCTCACCTCTTTGTCCTTAAACGTAGAAAGTATCACTACTTTCCCATTATCATTATTGACAGAGCCTCTCGTGTTATGAAGAAGTCTGGACTGGTGGCGGTGTTGTGTGCACTGTAGCTTGATAGATGAAAAGTAAAAATTTTCGTGCATAGATAAATAGATAGTTTATTGACTGCAAGTTCTTGATGTACAATGTAAATACTGTTAAAACTGGAAGAAAAAAGTACAGTTGAAAGATTATTTGTAATTGTAGTCTACTGGAAGACTCGAAATACTGCCACGTGTAGGTATCTTACAGCTTCCCATATTTTCTTGTGTTCTTAACTCCTGCTATGGTTCAGAAGTGAAGTCACCAGCTGCACTTTGACTTTGGCTTGTATTTTCTTTCATTCTTAAGTCTATTGGTTTGCTGACAGTGACGAAATTTGACAACTGACTTAGCTGATGAGAGGACTTCAGCTTGAGGGAAGGTATATATATACATAGGCGGCCAGGAGTGTGATGTGTTATGTACACCTCATCATGACTGTGTTGGTTCTGTCGTCTTACACACTTTGGTGCTCCTGATCTTTTAAATAGACTGTTGTGGAAGCTACGGAGACTTTCAGGACTGTGTTCGCGATATGTGCTCTGGATCATTAATAGCAAGAAACTCCTACGAGAACCTGAGCATTCATTTGTGTGACCTTTGAAAATCATTCTTACGGGAGAATAAAACGCTTATAGCGATTACGAATGCCATCTTTTGAGTGAGTGTCTATCTTGGTGGAAAAGGACAGACACATGATATCCAGAATGGGGGTATGGATATAAAAATGAAACTAAACAGTAAAAAAAAAAATAAATAAAAAAATAAATAAATAAAATAGACATTGGAAGATGGAGAACGACAGACAGACATAGGTTTTCCTAGACTGTGGGAGATTAAAAGGATAAAACTAAACGATTAGAGACACTGGCAGGTTGTAATAAGGCAAAAGACGTCAGGATTCCACCATAAGTGTTACAAAAATCCCCAGCCACGTCTTAAGTAACACGGCAACACCTCACAGACTCACAACACAACACCAACCCACCACGACGCTCATAGGAGGCTCTCGTGTAGCACCATTAGGATTGTTTAATCAAGCATAGATAGGGTGTTGACCTACTGACCCCCATGTGACCTCGCCGCGGGAAATAAGGAGGTCACCACTTGCCAGAGTATCCACATATATATAGGTCAGGGGACAGTGGTGGCTCAGATCCCCGCCAGTCGGCAACCCTCGCCACCCACTCAGGGATCCCCCCAGCGTGTCGTATTGGCTGTTGCTGCTGCTGTTGCTGTTGCTGTTGCTGTTGTTGCT
>NC_059298.1:15324058-15336558 GCF_017591435.1 Portunus trituberculatus
TGTGTGTGTGTGTGTGTGTTTGCATTTCGTCTATATTTTTACTTGCAATTTGCATTGAGAGTCTATTTGATAACGATAAATGTGTTTATACAGTTGCTTCATTACGTAATAAGGCGCAACCTTCGTACCGGTTAGGTTTACAACAAAGTCGGTACATATTTGTTTTTTCACCGCATTTTTCATTGGCTGGAGCTGACGTGTAAATAACTGTGTTTGTCATCTTCCTCTCCCCCTCCCCGTCCACATCTTCTCTTCTCCTTCCCCATTCCCATCCCCTTAATGCTTCTCATACCCCCACTCTCTCTCTCTCTCACTCTCTCTCTCTCTCTCTCTCTCTCTCTCTCTCTCTCTCTCTCTCTCTCTCTCGTTTCAAAACAGGGTGATTCGGTACATCCTTGGGTGTCCGGCCTCCACGAGGATAGTGAACATGCTAACTGAACTTCATCTTCCTTCAGTTAAAGAGAGAATCTATGCTAGTGTCTCCTCTTTCAGTATTAAGTGTCTCTACTCTCCCCACTTTGCTCCGCACTATTCTCACGCCCTGAGAACATCCTTTGCTCCTGAAGCGCCCCGCCTTCTAGTTCGTCCTGGCTTCCGCATCCTCGTCAATACAGTATGCTCCACCTTGCAGTGCCTTGACCTCCGTGCTCCCATGGACGAGGTTGATCATGGTCTATCTCCATGGCGGATTATTCAGCCACAAGTCACCTGTACTGCCACTTCCAAGGCGGACCCACCACCACTACAGAAACAACTTGTACTGGAGCACATCAGGGCAGTGTCCTCCTCAGTACCTGTCGCGCATCATCTGTACGTTGACGGTTCCGTGCAGCCAGATGACAGTGCGGGGTGCGCTATGTACTCTGATGTTGATCCACCGGAGGCTGGACTGGCCGCAGACTGCCCTACTTGTCCAGCTCCACCTACTGTGAGTTACAGGGACTCCTGCTGGCCGTTACATTTCTTTGCGAACGACACCTGCATGGCGTTATCCTGTGTGACTCTCAGCCTGCTCTTCAAGCCATTTCGTCACCACGACCCACACACTGCTGCCAGGTTCAACAAATCTTGCATCAGTTAGTCTCGGCTCATGACAGTTCCCTCAACATACAGTTTGTGTGGATTCCCTCCCATGTTGGCATTACGGCCAACGACAAAGTTGATCTCCTTGCAAAAGATGCCTGCCAACTCCCTCTGCCTGATGGTGCCACACCCTCCCTCCGCTGCTTACAAAAGATAGTACAGGTAGCAGCTCTTCACTCCACGTACCACCGCATGGAAGCTGAGCAGCCTCATAGTGTCTCCATCCAGCACTATGATATCACACTTCCGTCTTTCCCCACCAAAATATCGCCGACACGGTCTAATGGTTCGAAGGCACAACATTGTGTCTGCGCGACTTCGGCATGGTTACTGACCAGTGTGGCAAGTGTCTGAGGCTGGGGACATTCTTCACTTCTCTAACAGCAAACTGTGCGACGCACCCAACGCCAACAGTCTACACCACTACTGTCTTGACTGTCCCTCGGTCAGTGACATGCTGCCTCGAGGTCAGCCCTTGCTCAGTGTCTGTGACTTTCTTCTAAGAGACAATAATTTGGATCTCATTCTGGTGCGATACCCACACTTCGATGGGTGCTGACAGCCTCTCTGTCCTATGAGTGTGTGTTTCCTGCGAGACGCAGACACCGCCCTCCCTACTTGCGTGTCCTGTGAGGCATGAGTTACATGTAAACATAATGTCTCTTTATTTGTACTCTGTATATGTGTTGCTCTTTCAGCTTATAAGTTGAGTGTGTGTGTGTGTGTGTGTGTGTGTGTGTGTGTGTGTGTGTGTGTGTGTGTGTGTGTGTGTGTGTGTGTGTGTGTGTGTGTGTGTGTGTGTGTGTGTGTGTGTGTGTGTGTGTGTGTGTGTGTGTTTGTCTGTGTTCCTGTTTTGTTCAGATGTCCATTGTCTTGTTTTGTCCCCAGATGGGAACCGCCTTGTCGTGGTGGGGGCTTGCGTGCCCTGTGACCTGGCGAGCTAGGCTAGAGGGGCTTAGGCCCCTGCTCTGCCCTTTCGAGGGGAGAGGGCTACCCATGCTAGTAAGGTCGCCAGTGAGGGGCCAGACTAAATGGTTCCTACGTAGGCTGCCAGTGGACCAGCGGAGCCACCCGCTGGAGGGATCGCCCAATAGGGGCCGTCCTGTGCTGGATGGTTGGGTGTTCAGGCTGGGATGCTTTGGGAGGGGTCTCAGCTCTGTCGTGGACAAACATTCGTATCATGTGGGGCCTTTTTAAAACGACTGGTCCGCATGGGGACGAGGTACCCGTCCACGGCAGCCAGCGCTCCTCCCATTGTAGTCCCAGTAGGTGGTTTCCCTTGCCCCTGGAGCCAATTTTTGTGTAACTTTATATATGGTTAAACACAAAAACTGTCAGGTTCTCGTGAGGTGGCTGACCTGGCCCACGAGACGTCATCTTCAGGTCTGAGTGGGAAGGAGGATTCCCTCCACAAGGGCCTCCCACAGCAGTCTCCTGTTCTGGGAGTTCTTCTGAGGACGTATTTCTGCTGCATATGACTCCTTGTGATGGTAAATGTTAATCCATCATTTTCTTATCACGCCTTGCACTCACTTCTCAAGGTGTATGGCACGGTTCTTCGCATTCGACTTGTTTATGATAAGGACTTTCCTTCTAACCGCTGCTATGTAACGTTTCTGTCATGTGATGAAGCCCGTTTGGCTTATGAACATGTAGCATCTCTGCCCTTGCTGGCTCTGGCTTTAAGACAGAACTTCTCCACTCTCGCAATATTTCGGACAGTGACACGGACTACATCCCAAATCTTTTGAAAACTATTCAGAGAATTCAGTTCCTGAAGTCCGCCAGATCCCGCCTCCACGTTGGTTTGTGGCGTACTACAGAAATGGGCGTGGAATTTCATCCATGCCTCCCGGTACTTGTCCAAAGAGATCGGCACGATTCCTGAGGGAAACCTCAAGAAATATGGGAAGGGGTGCTCGTGCGAGCTAAAGATATCACGCAGGCAAGGATGTTGCAACATCTCCCATGCCCTTCTGACAGCATGTTTGAGACTATTAAGGCTCATCCCACCTTTAATTACAGTAAAGGTTGTGTGTACAGTCAGGATCTTTATGAATTTCCTGAAGAGGAAATACTGGCAATGTGTCCTAACTCAGTCCAGAAGGTGACTAAGATGAGGAACTCCTCCAACATGGTCCTTCTCACCTTTTTGGTTCCACCCTCCTGACCGTGTTAATATCGGTCCTATCAATCTTAGGGTGAGGCGTTTTGTTTCTCGCCCTCTTCAGTGTTTCTCATGCTATGGGTACGGTCACGGCAAAAGCTCCTGTAAGGAAGCTTCTCGATGTGGTAATTGCTCTGCACTAGACTCACATTCTGAGGAGCATTGCAATGCTGCTGCTTATTGTTTCCATTGCCGTGATGCTCACCAGGTACGTTCCAGGCAATGCCCAGGTATCGCCTGGAGCAGGACATTCTACAGCTTGCTAACAGTCAGTTCATCAGCCTTGGTAGCGCCCGCCGTGAACTCCTGTACCGCCAGAAGGACGGTACTGGTGCGACATCCTATGCTTCATTGGCCGCTCGCTCTTCAGCTGAGTCTGCCGGTCCGAAGACAACTCCTGCTACCTCTCGCTCTGTTGGGGCGGGTGGTCCTGTTCATTTGGCCAATAGGTTTGCCCTTTTGTCCGATGACTCAGTTGAGTCATCTCTTAGAAGTGACGAGAATAATACGGACTTGACCAAAGTCACCCATGTAGTGGATGTCCATTTGCCACCTGTATCGCCTAAGCCTTTGAAGGGCCTGACCAAACGGCACCGCGGCTCTGCGGAGTCGATAGATTTAGCTCAGCCTAAACAATCTAAGGTTTCTCCCGGTGCACATGATCGTGAGTCCTCCAGGGACCGCTCTGCAATGGTAGCTCCAGTAGTTTCTGTCCAGCCTTCTGTGACGCCCTCCGTCTCAGATCGGGCTTCTTGTGATGAGGACGGTCTTAGCATGGAGACGTCCGATGATATTGTCACAGCCGTCCCTCGTGGACCCGCTGTATCAAAAGTGCAGTCCAGCCTGACCTCGTCCTCCGAGGACCGGTAGGAGTGATGATGGTTCGCATCACTCACCGGTAGGCCGAAAGGCTGCGGTCCAACGACCCGGCACATCTCAACTCCCGGTGTCTTCTCGTCGTTTGATTATTTCTAGTCAGGTGAGTCACGGGCAGCCTTCAAAAGGCTCGCCCGTCCACTGCACCCAAATAGTCATCTTCAAGCTTCTACAGTGGAACTGTAGAGGCCTTCGCGCCTCGTGGGGAACTCCGAGCTTTACTGTCGGAGTTCTCTCCAGCCTGTGTAGCTCTACAAGAGACTATGCTAGGTGATAGTACTTATTCTAGTCCTCCTGGCTATCGTGCCTTTTTAGCACTCCTTTCCTGACCAGGGCCACCACGGTGGCACAGCTATTCTAGTCCGTCAGGATATACCTGTTGTCCCTTGCAACTTAACTCTCCCTTCAGGTGGTTGCTGTTAAGGTCTTTATGGGACGATCCTACACCATTTGCAGTTTATATCTCCTCCTCGGCTTCCTGTCTCCAGGGGTGAGCTTGACGGCCTGGTGCGTCAGCTGACTCCGCCTTTTCTTTGTTGGGAGATTTTAACGGCCGTCACCCATTGTGGGATGAAGGTGCTAGTAATCCTCGTGGGGTTTTAATCGGTTCTTTTATTGAGGATGAGGGATTGGAGGTTTTAAATTCTGGGATGTTACACATTTCCACAGTCCTACTGGGACTTTTACAGCTATCGATCTTTCTCTGTGTACATCTAATTCTTTCCTTGATTTTAATTGGATGGTCCTACCGTATTTAAACGGTAGTGACCATTTTCCGATTTTATTGGAATCTGTGAAATCTGAGCCACAGTCCTGGCCCCCACGCTAGGTTTTAGACAAGGCAGATTGGCCTCGATTCACAGACCTTAGCTCTTTTATCCGTCCGCTGGCTGACTTTTCTATTTGTGCTGAAGCTGTTGATTATTTTACCAATTTTTAAATTTCAGTAGAGCTGCAGCCAATCCCTAGGACGTCAGGTCGCTTTACTAAGCGTCCCGTTTCTTGGTGGAACGCAGCATGCACTAAAGCTGTGCAAGAGAAACGGTCAGCTTTCTCTCGTCTCCGGCGACATCGTGGGGACCCGCAGTGCCTGGACGCTTTTCGGCGCTGCCGAGCTCGAGCCCGCTGCGTTTTGAAAGAGGCACAAAGAGCCTCTTGGAAAGCTTATGTCTCTTACATTAACGACCGCACTCATCTTACGGATGTCTTTAACAAAGTCCGCCGAATTGCTGGGAAGTATTCTGCTCCTTCCCCACCAGTTTTGTTGTCTGCTGGGCGAACGGTGGCAGACCCTAGGACTGTCGCCGACCTCTTCGCGGAGCACTTTGCCAGTGTTTCCCGGAGGCATCCTGCAGCCCCGGGCGCACGTCACCGCCAGAGAATGGAATCTCTCGGCATAAATTTTTCTTCCACTGGAGGAGTCTTATAATGTCCCTTCTCTGCCTCCGAGTTGCGGACTGCTTTGTCCCAGTGTCATGACTCTTCTCCTGGCCCAGATGATATTCCTTATGCCTTCTTGCGCCACATGTCTGACAGTGCTTTTAACTTTTATTAAATCTTTATAATATGATTTGGCATACCGGTGACTTTCCATCTTCTTGGGCTGTGGCAGTGGTTCTCCCATTTCCGAAGCCTGGGAAAGATAATCTCAGGCTACGAACTACCGTCCTATATCTTTGACATCCTGCATTTGTAAAGTGTTAGAAAAGATGGTAAATGTAAGACTCATGTGGTACTTGGAGAGGGGAAGTACTTGTCATCGGTACAGTACGGCTTCCGAAAGATGAGGTCTACTACTGATGCTCTTTTATCCCTAGAGTCTTCTATTTGTGAGGCCTTCGCTAATCACCACCATCAAGTAACAGTCTTTTTGACCTGGAGAAGGCCTACGACACGGCTTGGTGTCATGGCATTTTACAGTCTTTGTTTAATTTTGGCCTTCGTGGCCACCTTCCTATTTTTATCCAGCAGTTTTTATCCAGACGTCTTTTACGGGTTCGAGTGGGAGTGTTCTCTCCGAGGCTACTGCTCTAAATGATGGTGTCCCACAGGAAGTATTCTTAGTGTTACACTATTCGCAGTCGCCATAAATGGTGTTATAGATACTCTACCAGATGGCATTCACAGCTCCTTATATGTTGATGATTTATGTATTTCTTTTGCTGCTGCTAGGATGTCACTGATTGAGCGCAAGCTCCAACTGGCGATCAATAGGGTGTCCAGTTGGGCCAACATGAACGGTTTTCGATTCTCCACCTCAAAGACCGTAGCCATGCATTTTGTCGCAACCGTGGTGTCCATCCAGACCCTGATTTATACCTCGCCAATAGACGCCTCTCATGCGTGGAGGCGACTCGATATCTTGGCCTTTTGTTTGACAACCGTCTCACCTGGGTTCCCCATTTCCGTTCTCTTAAGGCGTCTTGTCGGCAGGCATTATCCCTTCTTCGGGTTTTAAGTCACACCTCTTGGGGTGCGGACAGGGACACGTTGCTGCTGCTTCACCGTACACTCATACTTCCCAAGCTGGAATACGGCTGTGAGATCTACTCATCCGCAACGGATGCACGACTACGCACGCTTGACCCCGTGCATCATGCTGGGGTCCGCTTGGCTACGGGTGCATTTCGGACATCTCCAATACCTAGCCTTCTAGTGGATGCTGGTTTCTGGCCGCTCGACCTCCGGCGCCAGTCTTCGATGCTCCGGTGTTGGTTTCGCACCCACCGTCTTCCTGATTCTGTCCCTTGTCTGTCAATGTTGCGGGACTCGCGTTCGCAGGCGTATGTCACTCGACCGAGTCTACCTAAACCTTTTGGCCTTCGAGTGGCAAATCTCATGGCGGATTTGTCTATCGACCCCACTCCTGTCTACTCTTTCCGGCTCCCACGAGTTGGTTATTGGCAGCTTCCTGTTGTCTCATTATGCCCTCCTGCCATGGATGGCAAGAAGGATTTTCTGCCAGCTCTGTCCCACACACGGTTTTTAGAACACTTTTTATCCATTCTGATGATATCCCTGTTTTTACTGATGGTTCCAAATCCGACGCAGGCGTTGGGTTTAGTGTGGTTTTCCTCTTTTTATCGGTCTGGCAGCCTTCCTTCAGTAGCCTCCGTCTTTACTGCGGAGCTGTCTGCCATAGTCCTAGCTTTACAGATAATTTTACTCTCCCGGTTTCGTCTTTTACAATTTTTAGTGACTGTCGCAGTGCTCTTACTGCTCTCTCTTGCACTATCTCCTTAACCCTTTGGTTTTATCAGCCCTGGAGTGGCTATATCTTCTTACCAAACGAGGATATCGTGTTGGATTCTGTTGGGTCCCTGGTCACGTTGGTGTTCCTGGGAATGAACACGCAGATCGCCTCGCTAAAGAGGCAGCAAGTCGCGCTCCATCTCCTGCCCTGTTCCGTTTCGAGATGTATTTCATTTAATTCGTGTGGCGTTGCAGCATTTTGGCAGAGGAGATGGCTAACGAGGGTCGCAACCTCGAAAATGGGAGAGATCACTACTTCCACTCTCCCTCAGTGGACATACACCCATGTCCGGGATCGCCGTGCACAGACTTTATTGGCGCGACTGCGTATAGGTCACACGTACCTTACACAAAGGTACCTGTTGACCAGGGACCCTCAACCTTACTGTGATGACTGCTTGGTGCCGCTCACCGTGCGGCACCTGCTTGGTAGAGTGCCCTAGTTTGATTGAGTTACGACACCGCTACCTCTACCGGTGTCGCGGTAGAGATAGCGGTGTCTATTATATCTCAAGGTCCTTGGACCAGCTTCTCTGGCCCCTGGCTATGACGTTTTTAGATTTCTGGGAGAAGCGGGCCTCCTTCCCAATTTGTAAATTTTATTTCTTTTTATTATGTATTTCAATGTTTTATTTAATTTTATTGTAGTCTTAGCTTTTAGTTACCTTTAGTTTTATTGTTTTTAACTACTTTTAGTTTTCTTAAACTATAGTTGCGGCGCCATATGACCCTAGCTGTTGCGGCGCCTAAAGAAAATCCATCCATCCATCGGAGAGTCGATTGTGTGTGGAGATAAGATAGGAGAGAATGTTATCAGATGGGCATGTGTACCATTCGTATAGACTGTCACATGTAGGTCTGCTAGCTTCTTGCTGTTGCTCTTATTTAGTTATGTTCTCATGTTCTTCAGATGTATTCTGACTCAGGCTGAAGTTTGTTATGCATAGTTTGTTGTGTATTGTTTGAATTTTTAGGGGTGAATGAGAGAGAGAGAGAGAGAGAGAGAGAGAGAGAGAGAGAGAGAGAGAGAGAGAGAGAGATTAACTTCAGTTAAGTGCCCTCCCCCCAGCGTGCGCGCACACACACACACACACACACACACACACACACACACACACACACACAAACACACAAACACACCAGTATTGCTGATATGGCGGTCTCCACTTCTGGTACGTGGCGTGGGAGTTGCTGCGGGGCGGGATGGTAGCGACTGCCATTAGCTTCGTCGTATTCATACAGTCCTCCCACCGCCCAGAGCACTTCCACCCGCGCCCTTCCTGCCTCCGTCAGTCTGTAGCGGGACGAATAGTGGTCAAACGCAGAAAGTCTCACGTAATCACTGCTTGAAGGAAGGCTATTTATCTTATTCATGTTAAAGGTGGTCTCTTGCCTAGAACAGCGACAAAAAAGGTTGAAAAAGACCTGCAGAAGGTGCCAGTCCTTCAACAATGTAGTCAAAAGGGTTATCTAAAAAAAAAAAGAAGAAAAAACTTTTAAACTCTACTCTTTAAAATATAAAAAATACATAAAGATTTCCAGAGTCACCAGTAAGAGATGAAAGATTGAGAATACTGGTTACCTCTTGCATTGGGGTCAAGGACAAAATAGGATTGAGATAAAGTAGAAAGCCCCCTTTTAAGGGAAAGAAATACAGATAGAACAAAATATTGGTACATGTTATCACCTGCCTGGCAGAGAGAGAGAGAGAGAGAGAGAGAGAGAGAGACAGAGACAAATGGAGGAGGGGATCATTGCCTCATGCCGTGCCACACCAAAACTTAGTCCACAGCAAGGTACCATAGACTACACATTAACATCGTCATCTCTACAACTTATCTCGCACGCCATTCTATGATTGTATTTGATTGTATTTTAGTCGTCTCACTTAATGTAGCATGCACGTACCTGTATCACAGCCGTTCTCATTTGGTGGGAATGTGGGTGGAATACAGAAGGATACGACCCGTCGAGGGATCCTTATTATTTCACCTGCATCACTGCCAAAGGGAAACGTGCGTATTGCATTGTTTTTTATCGTGGTGTTTCTTGTCAACAGGTTTTGATTGTTTTGTCCTACAACCACTTGATGGGCGGTAACAGTATACAAGTATTTTTTCCTCGACGTGGAAGCTTGAAGAATATCAGGACGAGGAACATTTGTTCGTAATAAATCTCTTGCACCTGATACGTAAATACACACACACACACACACACACACCGCGTATTGTAGTGGTTGTCACGCTCGACTCACAATCGAGAGGGCCGGGTTCGAATCCCGGCGCGGCGAGGCAAATGGGCAAGCCTCTTAATGTATAGCCCCTGTTCACCTAGCAGTAAATAGGTACAGGATGTAACTCGCTTTTCCGGTGTGTGTTGTGTGTTGATGTGGTCTCAGTCCTAACCGAAGATCGGTCTATGAGCTCTGAGCTCGCTCCGTAATGGGGAAGACTGGCTGGGTGACCAGAAGGCGACCGAGGTGAATTACACACACACACACACACACACACACACACACACACACACTCTCTCTCTCTCTCTCTCTCTCTCTCTCTCTCAACATTTAACATAATAATCAGACTGTTCTCTTTCACACATCTTCTCTCACTTACGTGTCACGTGTCTCCTTGCAGGTGTGGCGAGGGTTGTGGCAAGTGAGGCCCGTACCACACAGCTCCTGCTTCTTCAGAGTCTTCCCCAGGAGTCTCGCCACCTCCCTGCCAACACTACAGCTTCCTACGGCCACCTCCATCCTCACCACGGCCTCCATAGTGGCAGGAATGCCCTCTTTATCTGAAGGAGGTCTCGACTGTGTTCCTTGTCCCTGAGCACCACTTAACCGTCTCTCATCCGTGGGAGGAGGCGAAGTCAGCTGAGCACCTTTTCTCCAGTCTACCTTCTTCGTGAGTGTGCCGTTCTCATTTTCTTTAACTGTATACTTGTGTAAATTTTTGGGTAAGGTTTGTTTGCCACTCAAGTGCTTGCGTTGGTGAGTGTGGTGGATTTTGTCTCTATTTTCCTGGCCACTGGTGACATGATGTGCGCGCCTACCTTTAGTATTGGCTTGCTGGGCGTCTCCTGCACCTTTGAGCATTGCAGATCCTGAATTTTTGCCACCTGTCGTGACGTTCTCAGCGACTACGGTGGATCTATGATTGGAAGACGATGGCGAGGGCTGATTCAGAGAGGAGAATGAGAAGGAAGAAGATGGGGAGGGTGTGGATAGGGAAGTTTTCTTTGTTTTTCTAAGGTGATGCATCTGATGGGTCTTGGTGCGTCTTTTTGTAGAGTTTCGCTCTGCCAAGTTAATTCTGTGTTTCTTCCCTCTCCTTCTGTGACCGGTGTTCCTGCTGCCTTCCCTCTTCCTCCCTGTCCCCAGAGTCTGACCTTGTACCCGCTGGAGCTCAGGTACTGTCTCGAACTCACTGCTATAGTCATCAATGAAATCTCCGTCATCAAAGTTGCTCCCATCATAATAGTAATCAAATTCATCCTCGTCCTCGTCCTCGTCGTCGTAATCGTAGTAGTCATCATCGTTGTCTTCTTTTGATATATAAGGGTACAAGTCGTGCCTCTGCCCCGTCGAGTCACTGTGTCCGTTGTTTGGGTGTTGCCTCTCCTCCTCCCATTCGATGTCGCCGCCTGCCTGATGCTCTCCCTTCCCTCCAGGATTGTCTGCTGTCCCCACGCTGCCCGACAGGCCCGGCAAGAGTACTGCGTCTGGATTGGGAGTGGCATCTGCGTGACAGACAAGTCATACTCACGTCAGCTGTGGGAATTTAAAAATATTCTGAGTGGATGAAGAGTAATATTGCAACGCTCTTGACAATTTGCTCGGTATTCTTAAACGTTTCGGCGTCTTATCTCGACTACCTTTTAAGAACCTTTAGTGGAAGTTATTAGTTTTTTTAAAGATTGTCTTCATGGTCCTAGAGATAGCTTAACAAGGATCCCACACCCTTAATAGAAGAAAAAAGTGAAAAGAGTTGACTAATCGTCTTTGTGTGAGCTTAACAAGGATCCCACACCCTTAATAGAAGAAAAAAGTGAAAAGAGTTGACTAATCGTCTTTGTGTGTTTTAGAATAGCCCTGACGAAACCATACAGCGTTTAATAAGAATACTAATGTGCTTTGTGAGAGGTTATAGAGTGGCGCCTGAAGTAAGCACGTCCTGTCATTCATAAGTAAAAGTAACAGACTGTTATTTTGGACCTGAAATAACGAAAAGTGACTGAGGAAGGCTAGAAGACAGAGGGTACTGGAAAAAGTTAACCCTTAGTGACAATCGAAAGAAAATCATTAGACGATAAAGGATACTAATACAGATGAATAGAAACAAATCTAAAGCAAGGACGAAATGTGTCTAGTCTCACATCCTCTTCCTGCCGGTCCCTCTTCTCGCAGCTGTCCCAGACCAGGATAGAGTGACGCCTCAGTCCTTTTAAATATTTAATGAGTGATTCAGCCAGGCAGCCTCATGGCCTTAAACTCGCTTCCTGTGTCTTTTCACTGTCACCTTTGACCTCCCTTGCGGTTCAAGTAGAGTAGAGGGTGTGTGTTCCTGTGACTTATCCTTACCTCATCCATTCATGTCTCAGGGTGTGTGTGTGTGTGTGTGTGTGTGTGTGTGTGTGTGCGCGTCTGTGTAATTCACCACGGTCATCTCCTGGTCACCCTGCTGGTCACCCAGCCAGTCTTCACCATTACGGAGCGAGCTCAGAGTTCATAGACTGATCTTCGGGTAGGACTGAGACCACAACACACTCCACACACCGGGAAAGCGAGGCCACAACCCCTCGAGTTACATCCCGTACTTATTTACTGCTAGGTGAACAGGGGCCACACATTAAGAGGCTTGCCCATTTGCCTCACCGCATTCCGGAACTCGAACCCGGGTCTCTCTCGATTGTGAGTCGAGCGTGCTAACCACTACACCACGCGGTGTGTGTGTGTGTGTGTGTGTGTTGTGTGTGTGTGTGTGTGTGTGTGTGTGTGTGTGTGTGTAGTGTGTAATGTGTAGTGTGTTGTATGTTGTGTGTTGTGTGTGTATGTGATAGGTTCGTAAAATCATGCAGTTAGTGACACATTTACAGCTGAAAGAAGAAAAATAACTACGACTGC
>NC_059298.1:15341558-15344058 GCF_017591435.1 Portunus trituberculatus
TTGTTGTTAGTGTAGCGATGGTGCTGGTGATGGTGGTTGCGTCCGCCGCTGTGGTTATTCCGAGTGGTGTTATTCCCATGGTGGTGATAGTGGTGGTTGCTGATGGTAAGACGGTTGCGATTGTGGCGTCTTTGGTTGTGGTTTGTGCCTGGAAGGATGTATCTGGTGGACGTCCTGTGACCGAGTGTTGAGTTGCGATGGTGAGAGTGGTGGTGGTTTCTGCTGGTGAAGAAGCGGTGATATTTGTTGTTATGGTGGTGGTGTTGGCGATGGTGGGTATTCCGATGGTGACTGCTGATGATGAGGGGGTTCGTGGTGTCTCTGCTAGTTGTGGTGGCGGCGGTGGTGGCGGCGAGGCGGTGTGTTTGGTGAGGCCTCGACCAACTCGTCCTGAAATAGTTATCCTGATTATTACTGACACACACACACACACACTCTCTCTCTCTCTCTCTCTCTCTCTCTCTCTCTCTCTCTCTCTCTCTCTCTCTCATCACTTTAATCTTATGGTAATACAGGTTTGCATGACGAACTGAAGTAAACAGAAAATTATTAGCGGTAAGCAAGAGAGAAAACGCGCTAAAACATACCTGAATCGATGCCTGTGGACGCGTGACTCCCTCGCGCCCACGGTCAGAACTGCTGCTGCTGATGATGATAATGTTAGTAATAATAATAATAATAATGATAATGATAATAATAATGATGATGATAATAATAATAATAGTAATAATAATAATAATAATAATAATAATAATAATAATAATAATAATAATGATAATGGGGGATAGGGGTTAAGAGAGAGAGAGAGAGAGAGAGAGAGAGAGAGAGGGAGGTGACATGAGGCGAGTTTATAGTGTCCTTAACTCTCCTCAGCTCTACCACCAAATTGTCTAAACGATAACAACAACAACAACGGTAATAAAAATAATAACAACAACAACAAATAAGAAGAGGTAAAAGGAAAACTAGGAAAGATAAAATATATAAAGGCTGGCAAAAAATATACATCATAAATATTCATCTCTCTCTCTCTCTCTCTCTCTCTCTCTCTCTCTCTCTCTCTTAATTTCATCCACGTAGGCTTTTGAGGTGATCAGCGACCTTCGTGACGCAGACAATTAAACGGATAGGCAGGCAGGCAGGCAGGGAGGGAGGCAAACAGATGAGCAGGCAGGTAGGCAGGGAGGCAGATGAGCGTGCAGGCAGGCAGGCAGGGATGGATGGACACTGAGGCCCTGGTCACCACTCTGCCCGTGGTCAGCTTAGCATTATTGGAGAATATGTCTTCATCATTCCACTCTGGATTTTATGACTTGTTGCGTTAATGGGAGGCGCTGGAGGCTTGGACCTAACATGGACAGGGACTGAGGCGACCAGCGGGATGTGTGAATCAGATGAGTTATACCCCTGGGGCCATAAAAGGCGTCCCTTCAGCACGCCCAGGCAGACTGCATCCCCCGCCCTGCCAATTCATTCTCCCTGAGCCTCCATCCTGCCTGATCAGAGTGCCCAGACTTGCACTGTACGCATCATCCGGCGCACATTTCCTTTTGCTGTTTTTCCTTGAGGGATTAGCTGCCGCCAGACAGACAGGCTTCCGTTCATGTGTCAAGCAAGCACGCCAGTTTTAATGGGCAGGAGTGGCGGCCCGGGCGAAGGAGGGCGCGGCAAGCACAGTGAAGATGGGCATTACTGAATTCAAGACTCGCACGAGTGACCTTGAGACCTTGAAACCCTTCACTCAGGGCGTCCCCCGCGCTGGGAAGGATGCCGCCTTCACATTATTATTGTCTTGTTTCTCTGTTTCATTCTTCGCTTATATACATGAGTGCACTGCCCCAGAAGGCAGGAGGAAATACCAGAGAAGGAATCTGTCAGAGCTGTGTAGATATATCATAAACTGGGAGACGATTTGAGAGTTGAGAGAGTGTGGGTCCGCGTGCACCGCCTGGCACAAGGAGCCACGTGGGGCGCGGCGAGGCCATCAGCATGCAGAGCAACGCCACGCCGCCCATACAGGCAGAGGCGGGTGGGTGCGTGGGGCGTTGCGGTGCAGGTACCACCAGTGAGCGTAAAGCAGAACGCTGAAAATGTGTTGTATCCCTGTCTTTCTTCTTGTCGGACGATGAATATTGCATTTATTCATGTAAATTGTAAATGAAACTATTACGGTAAAAAATTGTTCTTCCAGTTCAAACAAAGAAAAAGGTGAAAATGTTTGATGTTATATACCAACATACGGTCGGCACTTGTTGCACAGGAGGACGAAACTCTTGTTATGAATGACTGCGATTACAGAAGCAGATTTTTTTTTTGTTTTCACGTGGTGCGTCCGATATTTGGGGCGGCACAGATCACAACCTCAAGCGCACATAAACACAAACGGCTCGCTGCTCTCCCGTATCCACTCTTCCAAACCACTTGCCATATTCGCTTCACAAATTGTACCCCAGAGTATTAAGTTACGTGGCTGACGAATTCCTCAACCATTATGAATGCC
>NC_059298.1:15351558-15356558 GCF_017591435.1 Portunus trituberculatus
TGTTGATATTCTGGGTGGTGGTGGTGGTGGTGGTGGTAGTAATAGTAGTGTTATTGTTGCTGTTTATTCAACTTCTTTTTTTATATGTTCTTGCTGTTGTTGTTGTTATGTTTCTTCTTGATGTGCTGCTGCTGCTGCTGCTGCTGCTGCTGCTGCTGCTGCTGCTGCTACTGCTGCTGCTACTGCTGCTGCTACTGTTACTACTACTGCTCCTGCTACTGCTACTGTTACTTTTACTGTTACTGCTACTGCTACTGCTACCGCTACTGCTACTGCTACTGCTACTGCTACTGCTACTGCTACTGCTACTGCTACTGCTACTGCTACTGCTACTGCTACTGCTACCGCTACCGCTACTGTTACTGCTATTGCTACTGCTACTGCTACTGCTACTGCTACATCTACTACTACTACTAATAATAATAATGATAATGATAGTACTACTACTACTACTACTACTACTACTACTACTTCTACAACTGATAATGATGATACTTCACCACCTCCACCACCGTACCACATTGTTGTTTTTAACATATATTAATGACTTCAGTAGTGGGACTGCTAGCGATGTTAGTAAATGTGCGTATGTCACGAATACAGGTAGGTCAGATTAAAATGCCTTGCTGACTGACTGGATGAGTGAATGGATAGACAGATGTCAAGTGCAGTTCAATATCGGTTATCAACAAATGTAAAGTACTTAGTCTAGGAAGAAGAAACCCACACAATAGGTATACATTAAACAACAAGGCTCTGGTTATAAGTTCAAAGAACGACAAAAAACTTATAGTTGTCTCTGATCTCCGTCTAAGAAAATAACGCATAACGGCCAGAAATTTAAAAAATCTGGTTGTAGGAATAATTTTTTGGAGTATTGTGTTCCTAAGTCATATTAAAGATAAATGTTGCTGGAAAAACCTCATCTAGATTATGCTATGCCGTTCTGGTCCACATATTTCTATAGGTAGGTTTGATTTAATAGAATTACTATAACAATATAGAGATGATGGGTATTCCTTACGAAACGTGACTGAAGCTCGAAAATCTACACTTCTTAGAGAGGCACAGAATAAAAGGGGACCTGATAGAGGTGTTTAAGTGGTATAGGGTTATAACAAGGGCGACAAACAAAATTTTCAGGATCTTTAATCATGATGGAACAAAAATAATGGATTTAAGTTTTAATAAAAAGTTAGGTTTAAGAAAATTACAGGAAGGAACCTAATTCTTAAAAAGTGATTGATGAATAAAATGAACTAAAAAAAAAAAAAAAAAGTCAGGTTGTTAGTGCCGAGTCATTAGTATATTAGGGAGGTGTAAAAGAATGGACAAAATAATGGATGGGCATAACAAGTAGAAACAGTTAGATATATTTCATACAAGGACTGTCACGTGTAGTTCGAATGGATTCTCGCACCTTCTCTTATTTTCCTATGTTCAGGCGGAGGGCGGGCAGAGGCAGTGGTGGAGGCGAGAGCGAGGGCGTGACGGTGTGACAGGGGGGAGTGGAGTGTGTGGTCTGCGGTGAGTGAGTGAGGAAGTGAATAGTGTGCACTCCTCCTTGGAAGCACTTATATTATGACTGTTCCGCTCTTGGAAATAAATAAATAAATAATAATAATAAAGAAAGGAAAAAAGAGAAAGTAAAAGAAGATCCGCTACCAATGATACTTTTTTTTGTATACTGGATGTCAATTGAGAAACACACACACACACACACACACACACACACAGAGAGAGAGAGAGAGAGAGAGAGAGAGAGAGAGAGAGAGAGAGAGAAAAGTTTCACGCCTGTCATATTTCTATCTCCCTTCAAATTTCCATCTCTCTCTCTCTCTCTCTCTCTCTCTCTCTCTCTCTCTCTCAACATACATCACACCCTCGCACTAAGCATTCGTCCGCCCGTTGAGTTATTAGCGTCCCCGTCACTGGCCACCTTAAGAGTACACACAGTCCAATACGGTCCGGGTCCACCTCGGCTCACCCGCCCGCGCGACACCTGTACTGCCCATGCCGTATGCCAAGCCCGTTGAGAGAGAGTGGTGGTGGTGGTGGTGGTGGTGGTGGTACAGTACCTTCCCTTATCTGTGTATCTGTCCGCGTAAACTTGAGCGAGAATAATTGTATTTATTGGAGGCGAGAAAATTCATTATTGTTTTCTTTAGGGCGTTTTTGTTTCTCTCTCTCTCTCTCTCTCTCTCTCTCTCTCTCTCTCTCTCTCTCTCTCTCTCTCTCTCTCGTTATTTTCTTATGTATTCACGTGTTTATTTATTTGTTTATTCGATTTCTCGTTTAATTGTTTGTTTGTTTTTCATTCATTCATATCCATTCAGTCTCTCTCTCTCTCTCTTTCTCTCTCTCTCTCTCTCTCTCTCTCTCTCTCTCTCTCTCTCTCTCTCTCTCTATCTATCTATCTCTATCTATCTATCTATCTATCTATCTATCTATCTATCTATCTATCTATCTATATATATATATATATATATATATATATATATATATATATATATATATATATATATATATATATATATTATAATTCTGCTGCTTACCTGTTATTACTTTTATTTTCATACTAATTTGTGAATGGAAGATGACGAAACAAAACTGGTGTGCTGACAAGTGAACCATTCAGATTCAGATTTCACAAATAAGTAAGTACATGCTTCATCTCAACCCGCCAGATTACAGTGGCATTAGCGTAAGAAACTTTTTGGAGAAACCCGTCGACTGACTGACGCAGCGATCTCATAAATATTAAAGAGGTTAAAAGAGAACCACATCAGTTATCGCGAAGGAGGAGTGACGATGTGTGTAAAAACTGTTTAAATCTTGCGCGCATCTCTCTCTCTCTCTCTCTCTCTCTCTCTCTCTCTCTCTCTCTCTCTCTCTCTCTCTCTCTCTCCGCTCTTTACGCTGTCATTGACCTCTGATGATGGGATAGAGTGTCTGATGTGAACCTTGAAGCACACCACCACCACCCCAACCACCACCATGTCCAACTAACACACTGCACTGCCTTGCGTGAACCTCTTCAGAACACTTGGAAAAACAAATGCCAGTTGAATAAAGATAACGTAACACCGACCACTGCAGTACCACGCCGCGGCAGGACAACTATTACTATCGACAAACAGGTCTTTATAACGAGAAGCCGCAGAGGAGTTGGTCCACGCTCCGAGTCACCTGTCAAACTGAGAACATTAGGTTTATATATATTCTCTCGCTACTTCTGTGTATGGCGAAGGAATCTTAATGAGGCAAAGAGACAGATAAGGGCTTGAAAACACGGTGGGTAGCGTGGGAGTAGGAGTGGCAATCGTACACACACACACACACACACACACACACACACACACACACACCCTAATGTCTCTAATGGGTTAAGGAAGACTGTTGCACGTAGACTCATGGTTCGTTTGCGAGAGTTGATCCTTCTGTGTTTGGATTCTTCTCGCCGTGTCATTCTTTACTTTTACTTTATTTGTTTTTAGTATTAGTGGTGGTCTGCATTCCGTTCTAATATATGGCATGGCAATATATTTCTTTTTTTCTCTTGTTTCATTTTCAGTTAGGTTTAGGACAATGTCGTTGATAGTTTTCCTAATATATGTGTATGATGATGGAGTGAGGACAAGGGCTAAGTATAAGAGAAGAGAGGACGACGAGAGACATGGATGTAAGGAATAAGGAGTACACTCAGTATAAGGAGGATTTTTTAAAGGCCTTAGTCAGAACCATGCAATGACACCACCCATGAAAAGGCGGATGTTAAGAATCACGTATTACTTCGGGATAAGCATAACATCTACATTCTACAAGTTGGTTGACAAATGTCCTAGACGCATACTAAGAGAGAGAGAGAGAGAGAGAGAGAGAGAGAGAGAGAGAGAGAGAGAGAGAGAGAGAGAGAGAGAGAGAGAGAGAGAGAGAGAACACGCTTTACTCTCTCACCACGACTATTTTCAAGAACCACCGAAATGATTACGTGGGTTCTCGAGTGTGTTTCTCTTATTGATTATGAAGAAATCATGTAAATATCTCCCCAGAACCGTTACAGGTAAACCCTTTAAACTCTCCCGTAACTTCATTAGAAAGTACTCACGGTGCAGTGAACAAAACCGTTTCAGTATATTGTTCCTAATCTCACAGTGCTCAGAGTGTGTTAGTTTTTTGTTGTTGCACAGATGGTGTGCTTATGTGAAAGAATCAACCACTTTATCTGTGTATTGAGTCAGTTGGCAAAAAAAGTTAATGAAAAAAAGGCAATTCAAATGCCATTCCTAAAAACACAGTGAAATTAAGAGAACTAAGAGGAAAGCCAGTTTAGTATCAGACTGCAAGGGCTATGTAATGGTGGGCATGGATCGTGTAGGAGGAGGAGGAGGAGTCACAGCCTTACAAGTGGAGGTGAAGAGGAAAGCTTCAGGTGTTGAAGGATCTGGAGGAGAAGGAGAAGTGGATGGATACGGAAACAAAGGAGAAGGACGAGAATGAGGATGTAGCACAGTGAGTCAAGGCAACACGTGGAGCAAGAAGAAATAACGAAAGGAAAAACGGAGAAAGACAAAACATTAAACAACGAAGAAGAGGAGGAGGAGGAGAAAAAGAGAGTATAGATATGAAGCTGGAAGAGAGAAAGAAGTAATAGGAAAGATGCTCTGAAAAGGAAAAGGAAGAGGAGGAGTTAGAGAAGACTGAGAAGACTCCGCGTCAGCGATAGAGTTCACAAAGAAGAAAAGAAAGAGGAGGAGGGGAAGGAGGAGGAGAAGGAAGAGGAGAAGGAGAGGAGGAGTTTGGATCCTTGACTTGCGTGGGTGTGCAGGACAGACGCCTGTGGAGGGAGGAGAGGGGGGTGAGGAGAAAGGGAAGATGACAGGACGATCAGTAACATAAACAGAGGAAGGCAGACTCATGGTACGTGAGAGAGAGAGAGAGAGAGAGAGAGAGAGAGAGAGAGAGAGAGAGAGAGAGAGAGAGTACACTTTTAATAGACC
>NC_059298.1:15359058-15449058 GCF_017591435.1 Portunus trituberculatus
GCGGTGAAAAAATTCATCACCGCTCGTAACCGTTCACCACCGTTTAACAAAAATTGACCCCCGTTAAAGCAACGTCGTTTACGCTCGGCCACCGCTGATGTTTCTCGAGGGGCCCTTCTACCGCTTCGAAAGTTTTGAGGTGCACAAAATATTGCGAGCGGTGAGGAGGGGGCAATTTTCCGCCCCGGCAAAGTTCACCCCCGCTCCACCAACGCCCAGTCAAAGTTTGGCACCGCTAGACGCAAGTTCGTGGACGCTTGGGTCCGCTAGGCCAACGCAGAAATAAGCGTTTTACGAGCGGACACGGCGTTGCTGGAACGGTGTCCGGCGTTGAAGCAGCGATCCATGGCAGTGATGAACTTTGGGTTTGGCGTTGATATAGAGGTGTCGGAGCGGGACCAGAATTTTGCTATATATGGGGAGAAATGGACCAGGAGCTCATTTGGAATCGAGCTGCCGTTGAGTTCAGATTTCATCTATATCGAATTTGCTCAAAGTTACAGTAAAACTGTATCACCATGGATACTGAGAGACTTGCTATGATTGGTGCACTAGTCCAGCAGCAGAATCAGAACCTCCTCAGATTGCAACAAGCTGTTGACAGAAGGAGAAGAGAGAGAAGAAGGAGAGACAGAGTTGTGTGGGTCAGACAGTGGATACTGAGAAGGCCTGAACATGGACTGTATGACAAGCTGATGGTGGAGCTGAGGAATGAGGATCCACGAGCCCTCCAGCACTTCATGAGGATGCCACCAGCCATGTTTGATGAACTTGTACAGAGGCTGACCCCCAGATTGACCAAGCAAGACACCAACTACCGTGCAAGCCTAGAACCTGGTCTCAAAGTGGCAATCACCCTACGGCACCTGGCCTCTGGTAACACCTACAGAAACATACAGTATGCCTGGAGGCTTTCCCACAACACCATCAGTGTGGTAGTCAGAGAAGTAGTAGAGGCTATCATTGAGGAGTACACAGATGAACTCTTGTTTTGCCCAACAACTGAACAACCAACGCTCGCGTCACCGCTAAACCAACGCACGCTACCGCTAAACCAACGGTAAAGCAACGCCGGCTTCAGCGGTGCACCGCTGAGCTAACGCCAGTGTTTTCGATTTTTTTTTCCCATTTTGTGCGCGGTGACGAGCGTTGTCGAAAATCAGCCCCCCCTCTCCCTACCGTTCAAGGGACGCTCCAGCAAAGTTCGGGCGGTGTGACCGGGCCCTTACATCGTTCACACAGGGGGTGCACCGCGCGGTTTGAGGGTACTGAGCGACATTACTGGCAGTACACCAGCCACTGAGAGAACAGGATGTGCGTTACCATGACAATCTTGGGCTCTACCCGTTATAAGTCACGTAATACCATTCTATGACTGCAGTACCGCTTTCTGCTGAGGAATGGAGAGGGGTCAGTTTGACACTTATCTATTAATCAGTGAAATTGGAAAACGTCCTTTGATATGTTTGACATTGACGGAAATCCTACATACCTGTGTGCTACGGAAAGAGCATACTATAACAGTATAATATAAAGTGAGTGACGTATTTTTTTTTTTTTTTTGCTCTGTATTTTCACTTCAAGAAATGAATATTTTATTTGTGTCCAATTTACTGGCAACTGGAACTATATATGTAACTTTTTTTCTTTTTGGTTATATACATGAATATTTTTTTTTATATAAATCTTAAAATAAAGGACTCATCTTAATGTTATGACAAGGTACAGTGGAACCATGCGTGCTTTGGGATCCGAGGGGTCTCCAAGCGCACGGGTTCGAATCCTGTCCACGGTCCGAGTGTAGGCTGGGCTTCCTCACTCGGGATAATGGTTTCCTAGCGGGTGGGCTTTGAGATAGGAGGTACCCCAAAAAGGTATCTCCTTTAGCCCATAAATTCCCGTGAAAAGCCCACATGGT
Source organism: Portunus trituberculatus (assembly GCF_017591435.1). Taxonomy (NCBI): domain Eukaryota; kingdom Metazoa; phylum Arthropoda; class Malacostraca; order Decapoda; family Portunidae; genus Portunus; species Portunus trituberculatus. The sequence goes on from NC_059298.1 coordinate 15,360,977, forward strand.
ATAAAAAAAAAAAAGTTTGTGTTGTGTGCAGATACGTCCTCTTGATTAGTTCCAGCAAGTCCTCAAAGGATTTCACCGAAATTCTAAAATGATTGAAAGACTTTCTGTCATGCTGTCTCAAGGAAGGATACAGAGGGTGATAAACATGCCGTGGTAAGTCTGTCATGTAGAATTGAATGAACCCAATGTTGCCTTTGCCTCTGCTTGCGCCGTTTCAAGCGGCGATGCAACAACCAAACACACTACTTCCTCCACATCCACCCTGACACTGTATAATATGACTGCAAAAAACAATCAAACAAACAAACAAACAAATAAAAGTGGGTCAACTGCCGTGGTTACGCCGCGGCGTAAAACGCCTATAGTAAAACTAAATTGTACTGACCCGTAGGGTGTTGTTTGCCATTGTGCCAGATTTCCAACCAAAACATTCACTCTATACTACTCATGGTTCTTTAATCATAGTATTATCAACAAATGGCGTTCTAAGAATTTTTTTTTTTTTTTTTTTTTGTAGTGTGAACGATGCCAGCGTGAAACGCGCGGCAGACCCGCGGTGGAAACCGCCCTGTGTGAACAGGCCTTTTAGTTGTACCATGCACTAATGACAAAGACCGATAGTAAACATCAACCTAAACAACTCTGCCTTTCGTCAATTGTCCCGAACAGTTAAAAACTAAATAGATAAAAAGTGAACAGTGTGAGTTCCGAGTGTCAGGGCAGGCTGTTCATAACAATCAATATTCCCACTATTCCCAGTACTGTTACTTCCTCTGTCTCCTCAATCGTGGACTTGCTATTAGTTGAGAGAGAGAGAGAGAGAGAGAGAGAGAGAGAGAGAGCAAGTGCTCAATCATTATTAGGGGTCTGGATACTGCTGTTTCGAATGTCAATGTTGCCTTTGACCATTTTTTTTTTTTTAAGGGGGGTGAAAGGATAGAAAGAAAAAGTGGGTGGGAAGAGAAGGGGTGAAAGAAAGTAAGAGAAAATAAAGATAGTGGGCTTAACCACTTTGCTATTTTTATTCATGAAGTTTCTCATTTATATGTACATATATATAATAGAACAACATAGTAGGTCTAACATGGGACTCAATGCTTCTTATAAATATTTCATGCATAACCAGTGACAAAAGATTTCCTCTTCTCGCTGTAGAAATTCTCGTCGTAGAAAACTTCCCTTATTCGAGGAAGCAGTCTTAAACAAGATTTTGCTCCATGTCATATACTTATACCTACCCGAGAAAATAGGAAAAAAAAAAAAAAAAAGAAAAAGAAAGAAAAAAAAAAAAAAAAAAAATGGGTTGACTGTTTTGAAGTGGCATGAAAACTCTCCTGATGTTAACTCCCTTTGAATGTATGGGGTATAGTGAAATGTAGGTAGATTCAAGGAACAAGACTATTCGATCATGGAGAGGTATACGTGGGTGGGTAGCATTTTAGAGCTCCCTTAAGACATATGTGAAAATATATAAAATACGTTACATGTTAGGAAAATAACATGTATTTGTCTAAATACATTTAATCGTGTTTAATTTTACTGCCATCTTAGTTACTATGCACACCATTGTAAAGGTAAGATCGGTTCCCCGTTGGAAACATTGATGCTCTGCTCATCCCGTCCCAGTTTGGAAGAGCGTGGCTGTTCCGAGGAGCATCATGTATGGTATGGATGTGATTGCATGGAATGAAAGTGAACTAGAAAAGTTAGAAATAGGGCAGAATAGAGTTGCAAGAATGGCACTTAATGCACCTAGATATGCAGCAGTAGAGGCCCTTAGGGGAGACATGGGTTGGAGCACTTTTAGAGAAAGGTATGTAAAAGCGACCCTACGGCATAAGGCTAGGTTAGAGCGAATGAATGATGCTAGAATAGTGAGAAAAGTGTTTCTGTGGAATGTCAGGAGTAGCAAGTGGGGGAAAAAGTGTGTCAGGATGGTGGTGAAGAGTGGTCTAATAGCTAGTTGGGCTTTTCAGCAGGTAGAAGGAAGGTACTTAGAGAAGGACTGGAGTATGATAGTTAGTAATGGAGATGGTAGAGAATGGGGTGTAAGGAAGTGGAGGAGTGAGATAGACAGAGTAGTGAAAGGTGTGGGACTGAGTGACTGGAAGAATAGGATTGAGCAAAAGAGTACCTTGGAATGGCACAGAGAGAAAGAGGCCCCCATGTATGAAAAGTGGTATGATGGAAGCCTGGGTGGGGATCTTCTCTTCCGAGCTAGGGCACAGTGCATGGATGTGAATGCAAGGAATTATAGATGGTCTGAGTCCGCAGCAAAGTGTGCCAGATGTGTGACATGGGAGAGGATGAGACGGTAGAGCATGTGGTGCTGGAGTGTGTGAAGTATGCCAGAGACAGGTATGAGATGATGCAAGTGGTGCTGAGGGAGCTGGGGCATGACAGAGTGGAGATGACAGGAAGGGAATGGATGGTGGTGCTGCTGGGACTCTGTGGGGAGACGAATGGAAGGATGATTAAGGCTGTGAAAGAGTTCCTGGAGAGAATGTGGCGTGCTAGATGCAGGAACTAGTGGTGTGAAAGATGATCATTGTCCTCTTTGTTGTTTGTGTTTTTTCGTATTTTCCCTACAGGCGCTGCCGATACAAAGGCCTGACGCAGAAGAAATTCTTGCGTCACCTGTAACATCAAGATCAAGATCAGATCATACACTGCACAGTGCACAGTGGTTGTTTGTTATATTGGTGTACACACGCAGTGAAATGTTAAGATAAAGGTGTTGTCTGCGGCTGTAGCTTGCGTTGTGCGTTCTGACAGTATTTGGTCCAGCGCCCTGCCTACATTGTGGTGGTAAGAAAAGCTGTCTTTTAATATGATTGTGGTACAGCCTCTGTACACCTGCCTGTAATAGTGGTGCAGCAGCCAGCAGGTGGAGGAAGGACGCTGTGACCCTGACCGTGTTAGTTTGTTCCGGACATTCTGTGGTAGCTTTCTCAACTCCCTGTGAAAGGTGGTAGTAGACTTTTAGTGGAAAATATGCATGCAATTACATTTAGAGGAAATTATTGTGAAAATGGCACATTATGTTTATATTCCTGTAAGACTGGGTTGTTTGATATGATCTGGTGGGCGGCGGGCCTCGCCCTTGCCGTGGCCGAGACAGATAATTAAAGTTAAGAGATACCTCCTTCCCTTGCAAATAATAATCCATTGGTGTTGATGAGTGATATGGGTATTACAGCTATCATTTATAGAATATTAATGTAAATTTTGGAAAATATTAAGATTTACTATTTAACTATGCCTAAGCTAATCAAATTTCAGCCAAACTTTAACCTCTCATAACCTAATTTTTGCTTAACATATATTTGACCAAACCAGAGTTAACCTAATTTTTACTTAACCTAACTTAAACCCCCTAACCTAACAACTGAGGCAGGCCTAATATACAGATCTCTCTCACTATCCATGTTTCCGGCTCCCCTTTCGCTGCTGTTTCACTCAGCTGATTGAACGTCACATACATGAAGCCACGCTATTGGTTGGATAACCAATAGAGGAATAGAAGGAAAAGGGAATGAAAATATGGTAGTGAATAATGGTGTAGGAGGAAATGGTGATAAAACAGCAGATTGAAAGAAAAATGGATAACGAATAGAAGAGGTTAACGACTAAGGGAATAGGAGGAAATAGTAATGAGAATGATAATGAATAAAGGAATAGGAGGAAATGGAAATTAGAATGTGGTAATGAATATGGGGAAAGGATGAAATGGTAATAAAACAACGAAAAAAGGGATAATAAATGAAGGAAGTACATTTATGTCACAAGATGGCCTTGGGGATTTTTTTCTCCCTACATTCTGACATTCTTAGGCATTGCGAGACAACAGACAGCATTTTGTGTGTGTGTGTTTGATCACAATTACATTGTGAGACACCATTCTTATTCCCATTTCCTCCTATTCTCTTATTCGTTGTCATTCTCATTACCATTTCCTCCTATATCTATATTCATTATCCTCATCTATTCATTATCCATTTTTCTTTCTATCTGTTTTTTTTATTTTGATTTCCTCCTATTCCTTTATTCATTACTTCTAGTTTTATTACCATTTCCTCCATTTATTATATCTTTTCTCCCTCTTTCCCTTTTTGACCAATAGCGTGGCTTCATATATGTGATGTCAAATCAGTGAAAGGGCAGCTAAGGGGGAGCCGGGAAGGGAGCGAGAGGGACCTGTATAATATTATGCCTTTGCCACAACTTACCTAACATACCCAACATTACCAAACCTAACCTAGCATTATGGTTAGGTTAGCTAATGCTAGTTTAGGTTAGGTAATTTTGAGGGCTCAGAACCAAGAACATTAGTAAATATAGTGCCATACCTTGTCTTAATATTTAAAAAATTTATGTACTATGAAATAATGCTAAGCCTTGCTCTCACCAGTCTTAATCCTTGTGGGACAACTTGCTCGTCGTGTAGGTGTCCATATGTCCTCTACGTGGTGGGAAAGGCTATGGACACACTGAAGTAAAGTAGGTCCTTTATTGCTGCGGTAGAAAAAGAAGTACAGGGCGGCTTGCGAAGGGACGAGACGTTCCCGGGGCAAGCCGTGACACCACACTGAGAAGCGATGCGCGGGGACTGAGGTGCCAACTTCGCTTTATTGAATAACTGAATTCGCATAGCTACCTCTTACAAGTAACACATAAAATACTATCCTACATCTCCCTCCCCCCTTCACGCTCATAGCACACAGTGTCTTGAGCGTCTCTCCTGTCCTTGATGCGTGCTGAGCGACGGGGCAGAGCGGACTGGGGTGATTCTGCTCCGGGTGGGTTGGCCTCTGTGGGCGGCCGGTCCTCGGGCGGGGACATGGACGGGCGAAGGAAGCGGCGGTTCCTCCACCAGGTACGACCGCTGGGCATCTTGTCAAGGTAGTCACGGGACTTGCCGATGCCCATGACGGTGCCGACCTTATCCCAGCGCTTCGTCGTTGGGTCCTGGACATGGACTATGGCATCGAGCTCCAGCGGTGGGAGAGGCCGGGCGTGTGCGTTGTACCAGGCCATATTATCTTGTAGGTGAACTGTAGCCCAACGATCACAGCTCTCTGCTCTGGCCTGCCACTGCTTTTGGAAAGCCTTTGCGTGAGCTGGGACACAAGAGCGAAGAGGGTGACCGTAGAGGATCTGGGATAGGGAGCGACCGGTGTGGTTCGCGGTGTTGTGAAGCTCGAGGAGGCCCCTGTCGAACGCCTCACAATCCAGATTTCCAGTAGGGTCCACCTTCTGGATGAGGTGCTTAACAGACTTCACAACAGCCTCTGCTTGACTGTTCGATTGTGGGTAGTGGGGCGTCGACATGTTGTGGTGGACTCCCCAGCGCTCCAGAAAGGCAGTGAACTCCTGGCTGACAAACTGTGGGCCGCCGTCCGTGCGAAGGCGAACTGGCACTCCTAGGTCACAAAAGAGCTGCCTGAAGTGATGAATAGTTGCCGAAGAAGTAGTATCCACACCACAAGTGTTACGTTCACTGGTTAAATGGGTAAGATTGGCATCGGGGAGCCGGTGAATAATAACAACAAGAAAAAACACTGCAGGTTCAACTGGTGAGGAAATGCAAAGGGGGGCACTTTAGGAGCCATTTAATAATCCAATAATAATGAAACTGACATACACATAGATATATAACATGAAACACATGAAACTGACATATATACATATATATATATATATATATATATATATATATATATATATATATATATATATATATATATATACAGTAAGGTCCCGGGTTACGTCGGTCTCGGGTTACGTCAAACTCGCACTTACGTCAGTCCACTATAAGGCAATTTAAGATTTAAAAAACTGAAAATTTTTTAAATCGTAAAGCGCGGGGTTTATTGTTATTGTTGGCCACCAGGCGTCACTAGTGGTTATCCACCACACTGCCCACCTCATGCTTGAATACAAAAACAATCTACGTACCTCAGTTCCACCACACCGTCGCCCCTGGCAAGAGTGTTCCTACATCTATCTTAGTATCTTGCTCAATGGCACCAAAAAAAAAAAAACTCCTGAGTGATAGCAGTGATGCTAAGAAAAGGAAAACCATTACGCTACAAGAAAAAGAGGACATAATTAAAAGACATGAGAAGGGAGGCAGCAGCTGTGTGTAAGGGAGTGAAGAAGAAAATGGGAAGCCCGTTACCATGACAACGGGGAGGTTGACGACCTTAAGGGCTCACGCACCTATCACAACAATAACAACTCCGGAGCCTTCGCCTGGGCCACACGACACTCGCAGCTCACTTGCACCGTCTGCGCTTGTCTGCTGATCCCTATTGCCCTTTCCTATTGCATTTCCTGCCCCACTGCCCACGCTTCTACTCCCACCACACTGCACTACGCTCTCAGCTGTCCGCCCTGGGCGTCACAACATTCGACCTGCCCACCCTCCTGGCGGCCTCAGGCGTCCACCCCTCTGGCAACATGCAGTCCTTCGCGTTCGTGGCCCTAATCAACAACAAAAACAAGGTTGTGTTTCATATTCCTACATACTTGTAAATAATATAACAATATAACCTTTTACTTATATAACGCTTCTACTCCTACTGCACTCCACAAAGCTCCCAGCTGTCCGGCCTGGGCGTCACAACATTCGACCTGCCCACCCTCCTGGCGGCCTCAGGCTGCCCCTCTCGGCAACCTGCAGTCCTTCGCGTTCGTGGCCCTTATCAATATATTCCTACATAGTTGTAAATAATATACCAATATAACAATATAACCTTTTACTTACCTGAATAATCATAAAAAATTATTGGTTGAAAACTCGTTAATATGCTTTGAAAGTACAAAAACTCAAGTTACGTATAAAATCGACTTACGTCATGTTTCAGGAACGTAACTCTGACGTAACTCGGGATCTTACTATATATATATATATATATATATATATATATATATATATATATATATATATATATATATATATATATATATATATATATATATATACAACACATAAATAAATACAACAATAAAGAACCCAACTTAATACCTAACAATAATACTAAACCTATATGGACGCAATGTGGAAAAAACGGGACGAGGGGATGTGATACTTATGAGGTGTCGTAGTGGTGAAGTGCTGGGTGAGGTGGATCCCACGGTAGTCCAAGAGGCGTTGTATTCACTGGTTGAGGCCTTGACCTCGACTGACTTCCAGAAATCAGGGAGCTCGCTTAACACTTCCGCTTGAGTCGAATGGGGCCGCGTGAATCCAACTTCAGGACAGTAGCGGGACTTCATGAGACGGTGACGTGGAGGCTTCATGAGACAGTGACATGGAGGGAAGGTGGAGAGGTGGCGAACGAGGTAGCAAGCGGAGGAGGTGACGGTAGTGGAGTATGTTACGGGCGGGCCATAACATTTCCTCCCCCCTAAGACCTCTGTAATGGGCTCACGAAGGAGGTGAGACCGGAGATCTTGATAAGGCGTCAGCGATGATGTCCACCCCCTTGATATGGTGGACTTCCAAGTTGAAGGGTTGAGTTAGCAATGCCCACCTAAGAATGCGTTGGTTTCGGTTCTTCATGGTGTGAAGGAAGGCCAGAGGGTTGTGATCGGTGAAGACCTTCGTAGTTTGAGGACCAGGATGAAGGTAGCACTCAAAACGTTGGAGCGCCAGGACGAGTGCCAGAGCCTCCTTCTCGATGGTGGAGTAGTTGAGTTGGTGTTTCTTCAGCTTGGCGGAGTGATAGGCGATGGGATGGAGGATGCCGCTTGTGGGGTCCGCTTGTAGGAGGACAGCACCCACTCCAACTCCACTCGCATCCACTTGTAGATGGAAGGGGTGGGAGTGATCTGGCATCCAGATCACTGGCTCCAAGGAGAGGAACGCCTTAAGATGTTGGAAGGCTTGGTGACAGGTCGGAGTCCAGTGGAAGGGGACGGAAGTGCTGATAAGGTCTGTCAGGGGGCGGCCAGGGTGGAGAAGTTCCTACAGAATTGTCTGTAGAAACCAGCCATCCCCAAGAACCTCATGAAAGCTTTCCTGGTGGTAGGGAAGCTAAGGATGGCCTCTACGTTGGCTGTCTTGGGGCAGACCTTGCCGTTCTCCACCACATGTCCCAGGTAGACCACTGTGGACTTCCCGAAGGTGGACTTGGCCAAGTTGATTGTAAGACCGGCTTCCTGCAACTGACCCATCAGCCTCCGGAGACGGGTCACCACCAGGTCGTTCATATAGGCATGTTCCCTCCAAGTCCTGGGTGATGTAATTTGTAGCTCTCTGGAAGGTGGCGGGAACATTAGACAAGTCGAAGGGCATCACTGTGTATTGGTATAGCCCGAAGGGGGTGATGAAGGTGGATATTATTCGGGCCTCGTCCGAGAGGTGAATCTGGTAGTAACCTTTAAGTATATCTATAGTGGTTACAAATTTAGCTACTCCTATGCTATCTATAAGGTCCTCTATCAAGGGCAATGGGTAGGAGTCTGGCACCGTCACTTTATTTAATTTCCTGTAGTCAGTGCAAAATCGACTACTACCATCTGGCGTAGATGTTAACAGGCAGGGAGAAGCCCAGGGGGATATACTAGGTTCTGCAAGGTGATGACAGAGCAGATAGTCTACCTCTTTTTTCATCAAGTCTCTTTTAATGGGTGAAATGCGATAGGCTGGTTGTCTTATAGGCTTGATGTCATTAGATATTAATGTTATATCATGTTGGATAGTAGTACAAAGTCCTGGAAGGTCACCTGTGATTTCTGAAAAGTCTAGCAATAACTTTTTAAGATCAGACTGTTGTGAAGGTGTTAAGGAAAGAAAAACCTCATCAAGGTTGGACATGATTTGGCTGTTTGAGGGGCGTCCTTTAGGTGACGAGAAGAGGAATTCGATGTCGGACTCTTCCTCGGGGGCACAGGACCAGACTCCTTCCCTACCAGACATACAGGTACAGTGCGAGACAAGTCGTCCTCTGGTTCTCTGGAGTGGTAAGGTTTCATTAGATTAATATGAACTAGTTGGGAATCCTTACGACGGTCAGGAGTGTGGACCACATAGTTTAATGGACTTAGTTTTTGAGCCACAACATAAGGCCCCATGAACTTACTGTGAAGAGCATTGCCTGGAGTGGGGAGAAAAAGTGAAACCTTTTCTCTTGGTTTGAAAATTATCATTACAGGTTTGGGAAGAGAATTTTGTTGCATTTTAGTTTGAGATTTGAGGAAGTTTGATTTGGCTAAAGATCTGACTTCACTGATTTTATTCTTAAGGTTACTGATGTAGTCAGACACACTGGGGCTTGATCCTTTAATATTTTGAGAGGCCCCCTGATCTGTCTACCATAGAGTAATTCAAGAGGGGAGTAACCTAAAGAATCTTGTGGAGATTCTCTTAAGGCGAAGAGAAGGAAAGAGATACTTTCATCCCAGTCTCCTTGATGCTCCAAGCAATACTTCTTCATCATGGATTTTAATGTTTGGTGAAACCACTCCAGACAGCCTTGGGATTGGGGGTGGTAAGCCGAGGAGGTTACATGGTCGATGTTTAGCTCATTCACTATCTGTTGGAAAAAATTGCTAGTGAAATTGCTACCCTTGTCAGACTGAATTTGTTTTGGAATTCCTACCGAGGTGAAAAAATGTATTAGATGTTTTACAATGGTCTTTGATGTGATGTTCTTAAGAGGGAATGCTTCAGGGTACCTGGTAGTGGGATCCATGAGGGTTAACAAATACTGATTCCCTCGTTTGGTTTTGGGTAAGGGCCCTACGCAGTCTAGAACGATCTTTTCGAAGGGCTCCGTCTGAACTGGAATAGGCGTCAGAGGAGCTGGCACAAGGCGTTCGTTAGGCTTACCCACAATTTGACATATGTGACATGTTTTTACATAGTGTGACACATCCTTTTTCATTCCTGGCCAAAAAAATGTTGAAGAGCCTTCTTGTAGGTTTTTGGATGCCTAGATGACCTGACAATCCATCATGAGCTAGTTCTATAATGGCTGGTCTTACAGACAAGGGATGACAACTTGATGTGTTTCTGACCAGGTGTCTAGTTGTTTCAGTTCAGGAGGTCTGTAGGCACGCATCAGGACTCCTTCCTGATAATAAAAACAAGGCAATTTAGACATATCCTTTGTCTCACTGGCAACATGTCTGATCTTAGCCAAAGTGAGATCCTGTTCCTGAGCATTAATCAAATTCTCCTTTGAAATGATGTTATTGTACAAGTTGTCAGTAGAGGCAATCATTGGTGGAGGAGGTGGTGAAAGGGCAGGGGACTTGGACTGAGACCTGGTGACTGCACACACTGGGAAGAAGTGAGGGATGTTTCGTCCAGGGTCTTAGTGGGACTTTCTGTTAAGGGAGAATCAAGAACAATTAAGTTTGGAACAGCCAAGTTACCCGCAAGATCATTACCCAGTACAAGATGTACCCCGGTACTGGCAGTTCACCAGGTTTAATGGCTACCTCAACCTCTCCTGAAATGAAAGGGCACTGTAAGCTAATTTTAGCCAAGGGATAGGAGAGCTGTGATTCGAGACCTGTAAGGATCACCTTCTCCCCAGTGAAAGCCTGTTTGATGTTAGGGATGACATCTTCCCTTAAGATGGATTGGGCAGCACCTGTATCACGCAGAACCTTGACATTTATTGCCTTGTCTTTACCATCAGTCAGGGACACTTTACCTTGATACATGTACGAGTCATAAAGTTCTAGAGGAGAGTTGACAGGGTTAGCTAGGGCCACTGGTTTCTTGTTCTCAAATGTGTTAGGTTTAGGGGCCACAAAAGAAAGTTGACGTTGAGAGGCCTTGCAATTTGGGTGTCTACATTTTGGATCGTGTGACCTGGCTTCTTACAGTATGTACACCAGGGGAATTATATGCATTTGGCGAGAATCCGGTCGGCTTACCACCCGCGCCCCAAAACCTTCCCCAAAGGAGGACCTAACATTAGATAGTGAACCACGACCTCTACTACCCAGGGATCCCATCAACAAAGCAAAGGCATCAGCCACTTTAGCGGCAGACACAAGATCACTCTCTCCCCGTTCTTCCACATGCCTCAGAATATTAAAGGGTAACTTGTTCTTCCATTCTTCCAGGACCATTAGATTGAGCAACTCCGAAAAGGTGGTAATGTTAAGAGCGGCTAACCATTTCTTAAATTATCTTAGTTTCTCACAAGCAAATTCAACATAAGTGTGAGAGTCTGGTTTCACATACTTTCAGAACTGTTGTCTATCCATCAGAAGTGATAGAGTAGGCGTCTAGAATGTTACCTTTGATCTCTTCATACTCTACCTCATCACTAAGGCCGTTGTATACCCTGTAAGCTTTTCCTACTAGCTTAGGGACAAGGAGAGACACCCACTGATCCTTGGGCCATTTATTCCTATTAGCAATGCTCTCAAAGGTGTGAAATGACCCATCAACATCAGATTCATCAAAAGGGGGAACTAGAGGAGCAGCTGTAGCAGGATTAAAGCTTGCCAATTTTTTCTTTATATCTATTTCTTCCCCTGTAAACTTAGCCATTTTGTAGGGTTAACTCCTGAATTTCTAACTCTTTTTCCTGCCTTTTAAGTTGTAACTGAAATTTTCTCTCTATATCTTCTCTTTCTACCTGTAGTTGCATCTCTTTCACTTCTTTTTCTGCCTGTAGTTGCATCTCTTTCGCTTCTTTTTCTGCCTGTAGTTGCATTTGTTTTTCTTGCATTGGTTGAGGCCTTGACCTCGACTGACTTCCAGAAATCAGGGAGCTCGCTTAACACTTCCACTTGAGTGGAATGGGGCCACGTGAATCCAACTTCTGGACAGTAGCGGGACTTCATGAGACGGTGACGTGGAGGCTTCATGAGACGGTGACGTGGAAGGTTCATGAGATGGTGACGTGGAGGGAAGGTGGAGAGGTGGCGAACGAGGTAGCAAGTGGAGTAGGTGATGGTAGTGGAGTATGTTATGTGCGGAAAGTAACACAAGACACCACAACAGGCCAGCCGGACAGTCGGTCAGCGACCACAAGGAAGGACTTCCCCGCGGTAGAGAAGAAGTCAGCTGACACTGACTCGAAGGGCCTGGTGGGGGTGTCATCGCAGAGGTGGGGTTCTCGCTGCTGGCTTGGCTGCATCACTTGACATGGTGCGCAGGCGTGGACTGTGTTCACAATGTCTGTGTCAATGCCGGGCCAGTACACCGCCTGTCAAGCTTGGCGTTTCGTAGCCTCGGCTCCTCGTTGGCTGTCATGCAGGTGAACCAGGGTGCAACGGCGAAGAGCAGTCGGAACAACAACTCTAGCCCCGTTCAAGACGAGGTCCTCCTCACAGTACAGGTCCTCACGTAGTTTCCAATATGGGCGAAGAGTATTTGGTAGGGCATAGCGGTCGCTTTGGAATCCCTGCCTAACGCGCTGAAGGAGCTCAACGTAGGCAGGATCTTCATGGGCCGCCCGCTGAAGTTCCTCCATCGCTTGGTTGCTGTCAGTAGCCGTGGTGGCCAGGGACTTGACTGCTCCCAAAGTGACAATGCTCCTGACGGAGAAGCTGGTTTCGGCATCAAGGGCTTCATCATCGATGGTCGGGTTGGTCGCTGAGAAACGTGAGAGGGCATCAGGGATGCACAGCTCTTTACCCGGGCGTCATGTTGCGGTGAAGGCAAAAGCTGTTATCTTCTTCAAGTGTTGCAAACGTGGGTTGTCGATGGCATCTAGTGTGTAGCTGTTGAGGATAGTGACAAGTGGGCGATGGTCCGTTACAAGGGTGAAGTGCTGCAGACCCATGAGGTAGAACATACATTTCTTCATAGCCCACACTACCGCCAGCAACTCTAACTCGGTTGTGGCATAGCGGGTCTCCGTATCCGTCAAGAAGTGTGAGCCACACTGTACTAGACAGAAGTGTCCTCCCCCGTTGTCTTGTAGGAGGGCGTATCCCAGGCCATACAAGCACGAAGCGTCCGTTTGTAGGACAGCCGGGAAGTCAGGGTCAAATGCTGCGAGGACTGGTGGACTGGACAAGGCCTTGACACGTTCGAAAGCCTGGTCGTGGTCAGGGGTCCACACGAACGCTTTCTTTGGGCTTATCAACGGGCGGAGTGGGGCAGCAGCGGCGGATATGTCCGGAGAAAAGTCAGCCAGTTGATTTGCGAGGCCCATGAATTACTGTAGGTCTGTGAGGTTGACTGGCTTGACAAAGTCCGTGATGGCCTGGACCTTCCCAGGATCTGCTGTGATGCCGTCGTGAGAGAGCTGGTAGCTGTAGAAGGAGGCCGCTTCAGCGGCCAGAACAAACTTCTCAGCGTTTAAGGTAATGCCATGTGACCTGCATCTTGCCAGAACGTTGTTGACCCGAGGTGTGAAAGGTTTTCCTTGTCGAACAACAGGAGATCGTCTACTACCTTCACACACTGCATCAATCCCTGCAGAGCCAGGTCGCTACGTCGACAGAAAGTGTCTCCAGTGGCGGCAAAACCCATGGGGCCACGGAGGTAACGGAAGCGGCCGTAAGGAGTGATGAAAGTAGTAAGTTGTTGGTCTTCCTCGGCCAGACGGATTTGTCAGTAACCACACAAAGCGTCGATTGTTGTGAAGTATTTGGCCTCCGAGTCGACATTCCTGATCGCTGTGAATGGCGTAGGCGATGGGTGGACCGGGCGGGACACCTGGCTGTTTAACTTCGACAAGTCAGTGGTGATGCGTATGCCTCCCCCAACCTTCGGGACGACAACGATCGGGTGGCACCAAGGAGATGGGTCCTCATCAGCTGGGGTGATGATACCTTGTGCCACCATGGAGTCTAACTCGGCCTTCACATGGTCTTGGTATCCCCGGGGAATCAGCCGGGGTGTGTGGACGATGAAGGGCTACGCATCTTCTCTGAGATGAATCCGCATAGGCGGTCCCGTCATAGGCTGCAGCGGTGCCTTGTGTAGGTCGCCCTTCTTCACAAGAACATCTGCATACTCTTGGAGGAAGTACTCCTTGGCCTCTGCAGGAGATGTGTTGGCATGCAGTGGGAGTGATGGCGATGGTGCTGGAGGTGGGGCAACTGCGGAGTTTGGTTGCCTGTGGCACTGTACAGTGGCCACTGGCGTAGCACTTGTCGATTCCCGAATCCTGCCGATGGTACTAACGGTGTCGGTTATCTGTCGTGGAAAATCCTTCGATGATGCCTAAATCCCTGCAATGCTGCCAGAAGAGCAAGGGAGTGCTAAGGGCACCTTGTACATCAATCCACCTCGAGCATGACAACTTGCCATAGGTGAGCTCCACCTGGAGGGAACCCAAGGCAGCAGGCATCTTGGACCCATCTGCGTTGTAGTACTCAAGTGGGTATGGCGGTTGTAGGTTATGCCTCGTGAGGCCCAGGTGCTGGAGATGCTGTGGGCCTATCACCGTGGTGTCGGCGCCTGTGTCAGGTATCACCTCCATGCTACTTGACCTCTCATTGTGTGTGACGACCACACGTATGGTAGAAGAAGGCGTGGGGTTGACCCGAGCAGTTGACTGGACTCTGCTTATGCTACTCGCATGGGAGACCTGGGGACCCCTGACGGAGACTGTGTTCGTACCATATGGATAGTGGCATGGCCGTTTTTCTTTGACTTCTGAGGCTTGGGTTTCGCAGAATGTTGACTCTTGGGTCTGGAAGACTTGCAGAGTTTCTCGAAGTGTCCATATCGACTGCATGCCTTGCATTGGACAGTCTTGGCTGGACATTTTTCTGTATGTGACCAGTGCCCAGTCGTGCCACAACTGTGGCACACTGCCTCCGTAGCAGGGCAGCCTTTGGGGCCGTGCTGTTGCTTGCCGCAATTACTGCAGGAAGGGGGCGGTGAAGACACAGCTGAACGTGCGTCTGCCGTGGTACTATGGTCTGTCTTCTTGTCTTTCCTGTACTGAGAGACAGCACGGACTCCAGGAGGAGCACGTAGGGCCGAGGCAGCTGTCCTGGTGGCCTTGTAGGAGCGGCACAATGTCACAATGTCCGCGAGTGTGGCAGCAGTGTCGAGGGCGATGATCTTCTGCACTACTTCCTCATCCTGCACACCAGTGAGGATCCGTGCTTGAGCCAGGCTTCTTTACACTCTGTGCTGTGAGCTTTGCAGACATCAGTCTCTTCAGACAAACTCTTGAGCCTCACAAAGAAGTCTGCGAAAGACTCTCCTGTAGCCTGTTTGCAGGTGGTGAATGCCCGCCGCCTCAGTGCCTTGTTGCTGGATTCCTTGATGTGTTTCTGGAGAATATCGAGCACCTCGTCGACAGAAGAAGTGGAGCTTGGATGCGCCTGTAGCATGTGCTCCAGCACTCTCTGAGTCTCCAATGAAAGGCACATCCATAACTGGATCAACTGTTTGGGGCGGGGCAGGCTTGCGATGTCCACCATAGTTGCGTAATCTTCCCATTTCCGCCTCCATTCTCTGAACTGTTGGTACGTAACATCCGAAGGAAGAGGAGGTGGGGACTGTACAGCCGCTCTAGGAGTCGTTGGTGCAACAGGTGGGCTTGGTGGGGCAGAGGCGCTCCCAGCAGTACTCGAAGACTGTGGTGTAAGCGCCGCCAGTCTTGTTAGCAGAGCTTTGAAACGTGCTGCGTCTTCTCGCCGCTGTTCTTCCCTCTCGGCCTGTGCTGCGTCCTCCCTGTCTGCCATCCATCGGAAAAGTGCTTGCACATCCATGGATGCTGAGGGCAAAGGAGGAGATGAAGACTGCCGCGAGGCTTCCTCAAACTGTGTGGGTGGTGGTGTTGCCTTCTTCCCGCCTTTCGGCATCACTCAGGGTGACTCTGGAAATTACTACGTGACCAGCGCCTCAATGGCTTGAACTGGCATGAGTACAACAGAGTACAGTGGGCGCAAAAATAAAGTTTACCCTATGCTTTTTTGGGTTATAAAACACGAAAATAGGTTTAAAGTTCGTTATATTGTGTCCTTATTGATACAATTAGTACTTTGTCATGTTCCCTCGAGTTTTGAGCACCTGTTCGATCCGCTTTGGCATAGATATTGCTAAATTTTCTAAGTATGAGACGTCCATTGTCACCCACATCTTCTTCAGAGCCTCCTTCAGGGGGACGATTGATGTTGGGCGCGACTTGGCTAGGTCGTTTTTCATCTTGTTCCAGGCGTTCTCAATGGGGTTTAAGTCAGGGGAGTTACCTGGCCAGTCCAAAACCTTGATGTTTTGCTCATCAAGGAATTGTTTTACTGCTCGGGACTTGTGTGCGGGGCTCCGTCGTGCATGAAAAATTCCGTGCCGTGAATTTCATATGCGGGAGCAGGTGTTCCTTCAAAACATCGATGTAATTGGCTCCCTTCATGGTTACGTTCTTTGGAAGGAAGTAGAGACCTCCCCTGCCCCTCTTCCCACTGAAACAGGCCCATACCATGACGCTATCTGGGTGTTTAACTGTCTTGACCGTGTAGTGGGCGTCATATCTGCTCACGGTGCTGGGCCGCCTTACCAAGCTTGAGCCACCCCTGACGAGCCGAAACGTGCTCTTGTCACTCCACATCACACTTTTCCATTGCTCAGGTGTCCAGTCACGGTATTGCTTGGCAAACTGCAGTCTCTTCTTCCTCATGGTGTCTGTGAGAAGCGGCTTCTTGGCAGCACGGCGGCAGGGCAGGCCGAGGTCTTTTTGCAAGCGGTGTTGCAACGTACGGACAGCGACATCTTGGAGCAGGTCTGGGTGTTTTTTCTTCAATTCTGCTGCTGTAATGGATGGATTTTGCTTCAGCTCTCTCACCAACATCTTGTCAGTCCTCTCTGAAGTTTTCTCTTGCGCCCACATCCCAGTTTGCGAGGTGGTAACGTGCCGGTAGGCAGGGACGCAGCGGACTTTTAAGCTTGAAGAGGGACACTCTGCTGACATTTAATTCGGCAGCAACGTGCTTCACCGGCATTCCCTGCTCTATTAGGGCAAGGGCCCGGCCTTTTCTTCCATTGTAAGCTTCTTCCGACCCATTGTGATGCTGTGGTAGTGTTTGGTGTGGTTTTGTGTTTGGTGCGTGGGCGGAAAGTGAGGGCCCGTGGGGCAGTGCATCATAGGTGTGCTCTCCTTCAGCTCTGAGAGCGCACTAACTGACTCAAGTGTCAGAAGTGGTGTGTAAGGTGGCGGAGGGGAAGCACGCGTCATATCACGCTCCTCCCACCACTCACATCGCGGGTAATTCAAATACAAAGTGGCCGGCGAATTATGCGTTAACTTTATTTTCGCGTTACAGGGGTAAACTTTATTTTTGCGCCCACTGTACATAAGACTGTACAGACTGTACCCTGAAGCTGAATGCAGTGTGTGGTGTGCATGTATCTGTGCATGTCGGTGGTGTACGTGGGGCAGTGCTGGGTGCTCTGTGTATGGCAACACCGATGAAGCTGCTTCTGCATCCTGTGGGGCACTCGGGCTGCCGGGCAGTGTCTAACCAGACACTGCGCTGAGTCGGGGTATGACACATGCGCTCCTACTTCGCTGGACGATGTTTGCCGTCTGCCTTGCTGTTTCTCTGCAAGCACACGCAAATCACCGAGGAACACTGCACTGCCACTAGCACCGCACGACACTGTCGAAACACTGCACTGACACTAGCACTACACAACACTCGAAGGCTGAAGGGTGGCGGGGGACGCGTTAGCCATCTGCCGGCAAATTTCTTCCATGCAGCTACTCTCACTGCACCATGTCGGACAACTTGCTCGTTGTATAGGTATCCATATGTCCTCTATGTGGTGGGAAAGGCCATGGATACACCGAAGTAAAGTAGGTCCTTTATTGCTGCGGTAGGAAGAGAAGTACAGGGCAGCTTGTGAAGGGACGAGACGTTCCTGGGGCAAGCCATGACACCATACTGAGGGGCGATGCGTGGGAACTTAGGTGCCAAGTCGGCTTTATTGAATAAATGAATTCACATTGCTACCTCTTACAAGTAACGCATAAAATACAATCCTACAATCCTGGATGAGATTATTTTGGGTCAGTTTGGAGTTTCACCCAGCTAATGAATTGCTGATGTGGCTTATATTTTTGTGGTGAGAAATGTAATGGATTGATTGATGGTATATATCAATTCCATTGCAGATTGATAAAAGATAGACTAAACCCAACTTAACCTTAACTAGTTAGCCTCACTAACATAACCTAGTCTTCTTTGGACAGAATTAACTAAACCTGACCCAATTGAATTGAGATCTCCAAAGCAAACTACCTTAACCTAACTTGAAAGGCTAAGGAATGATTGTAGGAAGATATTCTTTCCTTCAGTTAATGCATAACCAAAATGATATGGCTGTGATTGGATTTGGATCACATCTTTGGCTGATTCTGATCAATCTTGATTCTTTCAGAGTGGATGAAAAATAAAACATCATTGGTACAAATACAGGCAACCCCCGTTTAACGAAGGTTCACACAACAAAATTTCGCTACAATGAAGGTTTCATTTTACTACTATCTGCTTGTTTAACGAACACCAAACTCGTTTTAACGAAGTTTTATCCAGGTAATTTTTTCCAAGTTTGAAAGCCCCACCGTATCACGCAAGCCGACAAGTTTTTGAATACACCAGGAGCTGCAAATACTAAGGCCTGCCTCAGGAGAAATCCTGGGACACCTGTAGAATCAAGATCAAGATCAAGATCAAGCCTCATGGACAACACACGCACCGCTCACTCCCATAACAGCGTCAGCAGCAGCTTGTCTTCACTCACTCAACTTACCACCAAAACGCCCTGCAATGTGGCCTAGCGTTCCTAAGAAGAACAGGAAGTCTCTTACTCTCGAAGTGAAGCTGGATATTATTCACAGACACGAGAGAGGCGAGAAAACTAATAGCAGTGCTCTCCACCATCTTGACTCCATATACTGTCTCTACTATTTTCAAATCAGCAGACTCTATCAAGAAGGCTGGTGAGACCGTATCTTCCTTGCAAGCTAAAAAAATCACCTGAACTCATGACTCTACAATGGATAAAATGGAAAGCCTTGTGGAAATGTGGTACATAAGTTTTGTATGTGGTACAATGATACACCCTTTACTTACATTCCACAGGTTGCCAGTTAGTGTCTTTCCCGTTTCATTCTCCCTCCCTTCATAAATTTAAGATCATAAACGTTATAAAGTTATGTACATACATAGGTACATTAGTGTACATTATAATAACTTGAATTTAACTGCCTAAATGTTAAACTTCATAATTTTTACTTACATTAAACCTTTCACTGTACTATGATGCACTCTCGCTTTGCTTACTCTCAGTGGAAGTTCAAGTCAGGGGTTAAACTTGTTATAATCGAAGTGTTTTTTAGGAACGTAACCCCTTCATTAAGCGGGGATTGCCTGTAACCAGCTGCCAGGTAGGAATGCAGTAAGATTGTGGCAGACAATCATTAGACCATTGTGTGCCACTCCTGTGACAGCTGGTAACACCTTCAATGCGGAAACACACAATTGTTTAACTGTTTAAATCACGAAGATCTTGTAATGGTATTTGTGATGCCACATCCTTTTTGTTGTGGAGAAAGAGTATTTTACAAGTGTAAAGTGCCCAAGTAAAAACATGTATTTTATCCATTTTCCATGAGGATATGGTAATGCATTTGTTTAAGTTTTATATTCCTGGTTTTTAGATGTATATATTTTTTTAACTTGCTGTTTACTTATCATAATCTTTGTCTATCTTTTACTCTCTATTTTGTATGCCTCATCTTAGCCTCCTATTTTTGGAGCTTTTGCATTTTACTCTTTTTTGCTTTTAGCTCTATTTTTTTTTTATCCTTTTTTCAATATAACAGTATCTGGCTTGACAAGATTGGTGACATCTAATTTTAAAGCTTATCCATTTTCCTTTTACGTTTTATTATTGAATTAATGAAAATGAGTTGTTTGTTATGGTTTTGAGGACTGAATAAGCCAGGGACAAGGGCCAAATAGACCACTGAATGGTCCAAATTAGCCAGTCATGGTCCAAATAAGCCTGCTATGAGAGATGGGCCCTTGAAAATTGACAAAATTTTAAACTCTCTCTCTCTCTCTCTCTCTCTCTCTCTCTCTCTCTCTCTCTCTCTCTCTCTCTCTCTCTCTCTCTCTCTCTCTCTCTCTCTCTCTCTCTCTCTCTCTCATATTACGGCAGTAGGAGAGAGAGAGAGAGAGAGAGAGCACACTGCATGAAACTTTAATCGCAAAATATTTAGCCATAAATGAGGAGCCTTCATAAAGTAGTAAGAGAATGAAGATATAAAATCTGTTAAGGTAATCATTCATTTGGATGAAAGCAGCAATATGTAAACTTTCATGATATAGTATGATACATATGTGACTCAATCTTTTATCTTACAGAAATATGCTGACTCCAAAATTTGAAGTCCAGCAGGATGAGACCTGTATAACTGTGAAGATCTTTGCACGGTATGCTCAAATTACAGATGCAGAAGTCAGTATTACTGAGGAAGTATTCACCTTCTACTCCTCACCTTATTACTTAAGGTGAGCATTTTAGACATAGCTTAGTCTGCTATCATTGGACAGAGAATCTATGTATAAGGAATATAGTAAGATCCCTTGTGGAACATTATATGATTACTTGTGATGGTTATGGAAGGGAGAAATGTATATTTGGATGTAAATAGAGATTTAAGGAATACTCTTGAACTCTTGCATAGATGTGAAATAAAGTATAGTATTTATTAAAGAGTGCATCCTGTGGAAATTTGTTATTTGAAATGGTGCATGTAGAGGGCATTGGAAGGATATGTTAGAGATGTAGTGTGAGTGCCTATGTAAGTGGTAAGAATTGTAGAGAGGTGGAATGGGCTAAAACAGGTGCATTCAGCAAAGAGTTTGTAAGATGGTGTGTGTGTGTGTGAAAGTGAAAGTCTTAATAAAAGAGGAAGGCTGATTGGAAGATGTAAAGATAGGGTGAAGGAGTATGTATGTGAAATGGTGTTGAAGCCAAACACTGAACAAGCAAGAAAGGAATGCTTTTTGTTTTGGATAAGAAGACTTTGAAACTCTTATGATGGTCAGCCCTTATGGGATGTTCCAGAGAGGTAGACTGATAGATAGCATAATATTTGTTTTTGAGTCATATGCATTCAAGTTGTAAAAATAATTTCAATTGCAGGCTCACATTCTCGGGAAAGTTGGTTGACAGTGAACTTGAGGAATACTCGGCAAAGTTTGATGCTGATGCAGGAGCCTTTATTATAACATGCAAGAAAGAAACCCCTGGTGAACATTTTACAAACCTTGATTTACTTACAATGCTCCTTACACCACAGGGAGCAACTGGAGTGAACAGACCATCAATTGAAGTTATTGGTGGTAAGTATGAAATATTTCTGTATGAGAGGATAAATCACACAAACCCCAACCATTCCCATTTCATTCCTTTAAAAGAAGGAAAAGAATTGGCTAAACCTCCTTTTTAGCTAGAAAATATACTGTCAGCTTCAAGACCTAAATAACATGTTTGGTTCATGGGCTTGTTTGTAATTTGATATATTTGTGAATCTAATATCAATTATATATACATATGTTAAAGTTATCTATCATGAATTAAGTTAGAACTTCTATGGGAAGTATTGTATGCTGGTAGTTTAGTGATAATTTCAGATAATGAAGTGGAGACAGGAAGCAGGGTTAGCTATTTTTATAAGGAAAATAAAAGGTTGCGGCATTGAATATTAAGGATAGTTGGTTTATATGATATTTGATGTACTGCATGGGATATATATGTATATATATATATATATATATATATATATATATATATATATATATATATATATATATATATATATATATATATACGGGCAACCCCTGTTTAACGAAGGTTCACACAACAAAATTTCGCTACAATGAAGGTTTCATTTTACTACCATCTACTCATTTTACGAATACCAAACTTGCTTTAATGAAGTTTTATCCAGGTAAATTTTCCAAGTTTGAAAGCCCCGCCGTGTCACGCAAGCCGACAAGCTTTTGAATACACTAGCAGCCGCAAATACTAAGTCCTGCCTCAAGAGAAATCCTGGGACACCTGTAGAATCAAGATCAAGCCTCTCGTGGACAACACACGCACCGCTCACTCCCATAACAGCGTCAGCAGCAGCTCGTCTTCACTCGCTCAACTTCCCACCAAAACTCCTTGCAATGTGGCCTAGCATTCCTAAGAAGACCAGGAAGTCTCTTACTCTCGAAGTGAAGCTGGATATTATTCACTGACACGAGAGAGACGAGAAAACTATAGGATTGCTGGCCACCATCTTGACTCCATCTACTGTCTCTACATTTTCAAGTCAGCAGACTATTAAGAAGGCTGGTGAGACTGTATCTTCCTTGCAAACTAAAAGAACCACCTGAACTTGTGACTCTACAATGGATAAAATGAAAAGCCTTGTGGAAATGTGGTACATAAGTTTTGTATACGGTACAATGATGCGCCTTTTGTTTACACTCCGCAGGTTGCCGGTTAGTGTCTTTCCCGTTTCACTCTCCCTCCCTTCATAAATTTAAGATCATCAACATTATAAAGCTACGTACATACATAGGTACATTAGTGTACATTATAATGACTTAAATTAAATTTTACTGCCTAAATGTTAAACTTCATAATATTTACTTTCATTAAACCTTTCACCGTACTATGATGCACTCTTGCTTTGCTTACTCTCTGTGGAAGTTCAAGTCAGGGGTTAAACTTGTTATAGTCGGTTCGCTTAACGAAGTGTTTTTTTAGGAACGTAACCCCTTCGTTAAACGGGGGTTGCCTATATATATATATATATATATATATATATATATATATATATATATATATATATATATATATATATATATATATATAAATAAATATAAACAGTCAGTTCTTGATTAATGCAAGGGTTATGTTGGATGAGATGTCACATTATTCAAACACAATTCTCCCATAGAAAACAATGGTAATAAGGGGGATTACATTCCTGGTCATTGGGAATGTCTGCCTAATTTGGGAATTTTGTTATGTCAGCCTGTAAAACAAACTATTAATACATAACTGGGTCACGCAAACAATAAAAACATGTTTTCATTTTATTAGCTCTTATGGTATGCAACGTGCTGTCCTTGTGTCTCTTCGCATGGATATCACCAAGATCTTTTCTCCCCTAGCATAGCGATCAAACACTTTCAACTTCTTTTCAATGGTCACAGTCTTCCTTGATTTCTTGGAATCACATTCCTGTGAGGAGGTTGAAGGATGCTTGGATGCCATAGTATAGGACAGTAGGTGAAGACGCAGAGAAAATATCCACTTAACCCCTTCGCGCCGGATGTTAAAAAAGCCCGCCTGTATGAGATACGGGTGGTAGTGCCGCGAGCCCGAGCGTGGGAAACTCGTGCAAGCTTGTCATACTTGTCGTCTTTGTGTATTATGCTGCTATTTTTTAGTTACTATATCGTCTTCGAAGAGGAAAGTGGACGCTTCTCTCTTCAGAGAGAGAGAGAGAGAGAGAGTGTGTGTGACATTTGCTAATATTTTAGACACAAGTGGGACGCATGTAGCTTATCTTTCGAGAGGAAGAGGGGGAGGGAGGGAAGGGAGAGGGAAACGAAGAGAGAGAGAGAGATTAGAAAATTTGTTGTTTTTGTGTGTGTGTGTGTGTGTGTGTGTTTGTTTTCACGAATGTTACAAGGCGGGACGCATCTAACTTATCTTTCGAGAGGGAGAGGGGGAGGGAGGAAAGGGAGATGGGGAGGGAGGGAATGGAGAGAGAGAGAGAGAGAGAGAGAGAGAGAGAGAGAGAGAGAGAGAGAGAGATGGGAACAGTCTATGCCATTGGGTAATTTTAGACACAAGGCATATAGCTTATCTTTAGTGATTGGTGGAGACAAGGATGGTGGGAGGAGCACTAGGATTTCAAAGACAGCATACGGCGTGTGTAGTTGGTATCCAACACACTATATGGGACAACTGAACTGAAGAAAGCTCAGAAAAGAAATATAACGTCTACGTAGGCGTCACCGTATTTGCTACTGGGGCTTCATGACGCCTACATAGGCGTCACCGTATTGAAGGGGTTAAGAATCCACTTCAGACTAAGGAGTGAATTCTCAAATATACATTTATGTTTACAGAAAATTTCTTTAAGCTTTTTACAAGCCTTACCACCAAGAAAGGATTGCCTTTTGATGTACAAAGTGAAGTCTTGCATGGAACACCAAAAGTAAAGCTGGAGATGAGGAGGCATTTGTCTGCTGGTGATTTGTGGCGGTTGCTTCTTCTTTTGACCCTCTTCGGCTTGTGTGTTGCTTTCACCACAATATTTGTTTTGTATTGCCTGCTATAACAAATATCAATACAAAGATATGATATCCATTATAGCAGGCAATGGAGAGGTAGACAATATTGTGGTGAAAGCAATACACAAGCTTAAAGAGGGTCACAGGAAAAAGAAGAAGCGGCTGTTGCCGACTGCCAGTAGATAAAAACCTCCTTATCTGCTTTGCTTTCAGTGTTCCATGCAAGATTTCACAAAACACTCCTTTCTTGGTGGTGAGACTTGTAAAAAACCAATAGAAATGTTGTTTTGTGAAGATAAATGTATATGTGAGACAGTAACACCTCCTCGGAAGGTGTTTTTACTGGCAACCTTCTAACAATCGCATTACCATGGCAACACTGTCTCCCTATGTGTTCATGGATGCCATTGTGCAGCCAGAAGTTGCACCACTCATTGTTAAGTTTCTTAGATCCCGGCCCAGTGTGGTTCCCACCAGAAGCAGCGTGACTGCACATGACATCACCAAATCAAGTTAACACTTGTTAAATTGAATAAATTACATCATTTAATCATATCTCCTTAAATATCAAGTCACGTAAAATCGAAATAGCGTTATTCAAACTCGCGTTAATGGAGAGTTGACTGTATGTGCGCATGCATATATACAGGCAACCCCAACTTAACGAAGGGGTTACGTTCCTAAAAAACACTTCGTTAAGTGAAACTTTGTTAAGCGAACCGATTATAACAAGTTTAACCCTTGATTTGAACTTCCATTGAGAGTAAGCAAAGCGAGAGTACATCATAGTACAGTAAAAGGTTTAATGAAAGTAAAAATTATGAAGTTAAACATTTAGGTAGTTTAATTCAAGTCATTATAATGTATACTAATGTATGTATGTACGTAACTTTATAATGTTAATGATCTTAACTTTATGAAGGGAGGGAGAGTGAAACGGGAAATACACTAACCAGCAACCTGTGGAATGTAAACAAAGTGCGCATCATGGTACCGCATACAGAACTTATGTACCACATTTCCACAAGGCTTTCCATTTAATCCATTGTAGAGTCACGAGTTCAGGTGGTTCTTTTAACTTTTAAGGAAGATGCGGTCTCACCAGCCTTCTTAGTAGAGTCTGCTGACTTGCTGATGGAGACAAGATGGTGGCAAGCAATGTTATTAGTTTTCTGGCCTCTCCCTTGTCTGTGAATAATACCCAGCTTCACTTCCAGAGTAAGACACTTCCTGGTCTTCTTAGGAACGTTAGGCCACATTGCAGGGCGTTTTGGTGGTAAGTTGAACTAGGGAAGATGAGCTGCTGGTGACGCTGTTATGTTTTGAATGGGGAATGAGTGGTGCACATGATCTTGATCTTGATCTTGATGCTACAGGTGACGCAAAATTTCTTCTGAGTCAGACCTTTGTATCGGCAGCGCCTGTGTTGTCCACGAGAGGCTTGATCTTGATCTTTATTCTATAGGTGTCTCAGGATTTCTCCTGAGGCAGGCCTTAGTACCAGCAGCTCCTGGTGTATTCAAAAGCCTGTCAGCTTGCATGATACGGTGGGGCTTTCAAATTTGGAAAAAATTACCTGGATAAAACTTCGTTAAAGTGAGTTTGGTGTTTGTTAAACAAGCAGATGGTAGTAAAACGAAACCTTTGTTGTAGCGAAATTTCACCTTTGTTAAACGGGGGTTGCATATATATATATATATATATATATATATATATATATATATATATATATATATATATATATTATACAGTAGAGACTCAATACTTGAACATCCAAATATTCTAACTTTTCAATACCCGAATGCAAAAGTTTGATTTATACTGGAAAAAATACCTGATAGCTGAGCGTCCACACTCATGGTTGTAAACAAAGGCTCCCTGGCGTCCCCTTTCCCTCCACCAGTTGTGACTTGTGCTGCCGCAGTCATCAGAATAACATTTTCCTGCATTCTATCTGTAGTTTTTCATTTATAAACTAACATTAACACCAAAGGCTCATTAGTGGTGAAAATACGAGTATAGGTAACTTGATTTACGCGATAGGCGCTTTCCAAGAGGCATCACATATATAAAAATTTGCGTAAATCAAACACGTAATTCTCATAAGAAACAATAGATAATAAGAGGGATGCGGGATGTGGTCCAAAAAAATTTGTACAAAATACTCTTTATTTGGCTAAATTAACATGTTTTTATTATTTACCATTCTAAATACTAGAAGTGTATTTAAAGTAAAGGGAAAAGCAAGAAATAATAAGAGAAAGCAAAAAATAATAAGAGAAAACAACAAAACAAAGAATGCGTAAACACAACACTCACTGCATCACTGCCTTCACCACTCACACCACAGTCAGTCACCATCTTTTTCTGAGCTTTACCACTTTATCAAAAATGCACTTTTCAAAAATAATCCCACATGCAGAAGATGAAGGATGTTTTGGGGCCATCTTGGTGAATTATAGGCAGATTGAAGATTCCATCTGTACTCAGTGCTGGCAGACTGCAAATGAGGCACTAGAAGAGCAGAGCTCCCACCTATTGGCCAGCTGCGGAACTCTCTGGCATGCAGTTTCAAATTGCATCTGGCGCTCAGTTTGAAAATGCAGTTGGGCCAAATTGCATATAAGCAAATCGATCACACAAATTAAATTAATTACATTTTTTTGGTTGCGTTATAACAAAAACACGTAAATCGAGAGTTACCTGTATCTGGTAATCAAACAGTCACAAATTTGGTGGTATACAAAGCTCTGTCATCTCTCTTCTCGCAGCCACCACTGTACCATTTTGATACTGTATTACTGGTAATACCTGTTTACTGATATTACCTAATACCGGTACACCGGATGCTGGTGCGCATCCCTAGTCCTGCCGCAGTCTTGAGATAAATAACATTCTTCTGCATTCTGTCGTTGTTTTTCATTTAGAAACTTATGATGACACCAAAGAGATTTATTAGTGGTGAAAATGAGGAATCTGGCGAGAGTGCAAGTGTTAGTGAGCCACAGCACTCCATTAGTGGATTTACAGGAATCGCACCTGGAGAAGCTTTACAAAGACATTTTTATAGATGGTGACTCATCTTCAGGTGACCTCCCTCCTCCTCCCCACCCTTCTCCCCTCCTCTTCTAAGTTATCCATTTCCAGCCTTCACCTACGGTATGTACAGATCAAAATAAAAAAAATACATTAAAATTTTTATAAACTTGAGGTTTTGCCAAGATTGGAACGAATGATCTGATTTATAGGTGTCAATAGTTGAATTTTTTAATACTCGAACAGCCATTTGGAATTAATTAAGTTTGAGCATTTAGTCTCCACTGTATATATATATATATATATATATATATATATATATATATATATATATATATATATATATATATATATATATATATATATATATACACACACACACACACACACACACACACACACACACATACACAGTGGAGACTCAATACACAAATGTCTTAATAGTCAAACTTTACAATATCCGAGTGCAAAAGTAGGATTTAATACTCAAAAAAATACCTGAGAATTGAACGTCCACACTTGTGGTTGTGAACAATAATATTCTTGTGCATTCTGTCTGTAGATTTTCATGTATAAATTTCCATAAACACCAAAGGCTTATTAGTGGTAAAAAATATTTGGTAATCGAACAGCTGCACACGTGGTTGTAAACAAAGCTCTGTCTTCTTCCTAGCTGCAGCCACCATTATTCATTTCTGATATGGGTTTTATTAAAAAAACAGCATACTGTATACCAATGCACATCTCTGGTCTTGCCGCAGTCTTGGGAAAAAAAAAAAAAAAAATCTTCTGTAGTTTTTCATTTGCAAACTTTTTATGGCACCAAAGAGGCTTATTAGTGGTGAAAATACGAAATCTAGTGAGAGTGCAAGTGTTAGTGAACAATAGCCCTTCAGTAGCGGGTTCATAGGAATCACACAAGGAGTAAAATTACGACGACATTTTCATGGATAGTGACTCGTCATCTGATGACCTCCCTCTTCCTCCCCACTCTTCTTCCCTCCTCTTCTACGTTATCCATCACCAGCCTCCACTTACAGTACGTACAAATCAAATAATATTAAAAAAAAACTGAGTTTTTTCAGGTTTTGCTAAGAATTACCTGATTTATTGGTATCGATGGTCGAACTTTTTGATCCTTGAACAGCCACTTGGAATTAATTAAGTTCGAGTATTGAGTCCTCACTGTATACGTCATCATCATCATCATTTTCATTTAATGTCTGCATTTTCCCATTCAGGGTAGGGTTGGACGGGCAATGATTGCTTTCCATAACTGGCTATCTTGTCCCATATGATTTTCTATTCCCAACAGATTCATATCCTCCATCACACATTCCCTCCACCTTTTCTTTGGCCTTCCCACTAGCCATCAGCCTTCAACTCTCACCTCCTCCACCTCGCTCAACACCTCCCACTGCCTTTCTCTCGTGTCCAAACCATCTCAGTCTTTTCTTCCTCGACTCAACAGTGAGATCTTTAACTCCACTTATCTCTGTTACCTCACTACTGGAATTACCATCTTGCCACCTCACTCCTGCCATGTATCTCAGCATCCTGTGGTCACAGCTTGGTAGAATATCTGTCAGTCTGTTTGTCAACGTCCATGTTTCTGCTCTATACGGAAGAGCACGTTTGATACAGGCTTCATATACCCTTCCCCTGATCCTTAGTTTTATGATGCAGTTTACCAATAAATTGGCAACTTCACGTCATCTTCCCCATGCAGCTGCTGTCCCTGCTGTCCCTGCATCTGCTTCATAGTCTAACATATCTCCCAAGTAGCAGAACTGTTGTACCTCTTCCAACACACCTCCATTCACCTCCAACCCGACATCCTCGTCATCACCACCGCCATCACCACCACCACCACCACCACCTTCCTCCTCCCACATACATATTGAACATATAAAGTTCTACGGCCCTCTGAGAATCCTCAGACCTGAGCCTTGTTGGTGAGACACCAATTGTTACACATAGTACACAGCACTGAGTTTGCTTCCACTCCTCTTCCACAACATCCACATGGCCATCTCCCTAACTGAATTCTTTCTCTTATTTAATTTTTGGTCAGCATTAGTTTTATCTTCTCCATGTTATTTTCAGTCCCATCTGCTCCATCTCCTCCTTCCACCTATTAAACATGTCAGTCACTTCTTTCCTTGATTCTGCTGTCAATATCAAATCATCGGCATAGATTAGCTCCCACAGGCCATCATCTCCTCTTGCCAGTTTTAGTAGCCTCCTCCACTACTGAGAAAGAGTAGTGGACTAGGAGTAGGTCCCTGGTATTCTCCTACTCTCATGTTAAAGTCCCTTGATGTTCCTGCCATTGTTTTCACTTGTGATATTGATTCCTTATACAGAGACATGACTGCATTCATGAGCCTTAGTGCCCACTCAATTGCTTTCCTTGGCAATCTGTTAAATGCCTTCTCTAAATCAACAAAGTCATGGAATAGCTTCTTCTTCCTTTCACTTAACTTCTCCTGTATTTGCCTCATTATAATATATATATATATATATATATATATATATATATATATATATATATATATATATATATATATATATATATATATATATATATATAAGTAGATTGATAGAAAGATGGATATTTGTATAATGTTTCTTTTTCAGGTAATGACTCAGAGAAAGATGAAGATTTTGATTTTTCATGTGAACAGACCTTGCCTGAAGAAAATATAGTGACCATGGGCTACAAGTATGGCTTTGGGAATAATTCAACTGGTGTTTTTTCTGTTCTTCAGGTAACCTAATGTACATTGTGTTAAATATGCCATAAATCTTCATTCCTCTGGAGAAAGAAATAATTTAGTTTTTACTCCAAAATAAATGTATAAGAAAAAGTTGCCAGATTTATGTACCAAAACATTTCTTGCAGGTTTAACATTGATCTTTTCCCTGTTTTTAAACAATATCACAGTACCATTACTTGGCACTAGTGTCATTGTGAAGTCCCTGGCTGGCTGGCCTGCATCCTGGAGGTCTGAATTGCTAGCTATGATTTTCCTTGTTACCATGATTTTCTCTCTCTCTCTCTCTCTCTCTCTCTCTCTCTCTCTCTCTCTCTCTCTCTCTCTCTCTCTCTCTCTCTCTCTCTCTCTCTCTCTCTCTCTCTCTCTTTTTTGTCCACATTATTTGTTTCCATTGACCTGCTTCCCCTTGTATCAAATTTAGTGATAGCCACCTGAATATCTGTTCTTGTGATGTGCTTCATATCTTCAGCTTGGAGTTGCTTAGGCTCATCTTTGTTTCTTGGTTGTTCTCGAAATCTTGCATGATATTTTATTTCATGTTCACCCAATATTTCTTGCTCATGCTTTAATTGAAAATCAATTTTTCTTGTCTTCATTATCTTCTTTTCACAGTGACTGGATGAATGTATTAGATATATGTAGATTATGAGAATTTGTATATCTTGTGTTCCTCTGCAGCTTCATTTGTAGATTATTATTTGCAGAGTGAATTAAAAGATGTAGTGGATATCAATGATCCTGATAACAAGTCTGCTCCTGAGCGAAGGGAGGAGAGAGTTACGCAGGAAATGAGCCTCTTTGATGAAGATCACTATTTAGCTGACTATTTTGATGTGGACATGACACAGCAGTTCATTGAGTTCATCCCAGAATTTTACAGTATAACAAGTGATGAAGGTAAGTTATCTGCGTGTGGGTAAAGGTGATTGGGTGTGTGTTAGATTATCAACTGTAACACTGTCACAATAGTGGCATCACATTAAAAATAAACTTGATTATGGCAGTAGCTTAGTAGAAATAGAAAAGTCTACAAGATTTAGGGGAGCATCTGATCATTGAAATTTTGAAAAAAAAAAAAAAAATCTTTTGTCTGATTAGAATGTGTTATGGAATTAGGTAGCTTCAATCACATAGGGACTGCCACGTGTAGGCCTGGCAGCCTCTTGCAGCTTCCCTCTTTTCTTATGTTCTTATGTTCTTTCCTTCAAGAATAACTTTTTTATACAGTTTTGAAATGTTTTAAACTTCCTATGAACACAGCATAGATCTTAAACTTTTTTCTACTTTAAAAGAAAATAGAAACACTAAAAACTCCTTTTTAACTGATACACAATTTTTATATCGATATTCTTCTTCTCCAAACACGTATTGAGTTTTCTGTCAACTTGAGGAAAATCTTTTATAGCAAACGTTTTCAATATTTTGTACAGGTCCTGACCTGCGTTAAAAGAAGTTTAAAATAAATTCTATTTCAAATATTTTTATCAGATTACTAGAAATAATCTTTACTTAACACATTCCCTGTGATTGCCAGCGCAGCGAACTCTCCCACACTGCATTACAGGTAACTCTCGATTTACGCGATAGATGCATTCCAAGAGGTATCACGTATATCAAAATTCGCATAAAACAAATTTGTAATTCTCATAAGAAACAGTAGATAATAGAGGGGAATGCGGGATGTGGTCCAAAAAATTTTGTTCAAAATACTGTATTTATTTGGCTAAATTATCATGTTTTTATTATTTACCATTCTAAATTCTAGAAGTGTATTTAAAGTAAAGGGAAAAGCAAGAAATAATAAGAGAAAGCAAAAAATAATAAGAGAAAACAACAAAACAAAGAATATGTAAACACAACACTTACTGCGTCACTGCCTTCACCACTCACACCACAGTCAGTCACTATCTTCCTCTGAGCTTTTCCACTTTATCAAAAATCCACTTATCAAAAATAACCCCACAGTATAAAAGTAAACACTAGTAAAAAAATAAATGCAGACGCCAATGTTTTCACCCCTCACAAGCACTCGCCGTCGCTGTCCACTCTCTGGCGCGCAGTTTGAAATTGCGTCTGGCGCTCAGTTTGAAAATGTGGTTGGGCCAAATTGTATATAAGCAAACCGATTGGTCAAATTTGATTAATTATAATATTTTTTCGGTCGTGTATTAACAAAAATGTGTAAATGAAACACGCATAAATCAAGTGTTACCTGTACAAATAAATTGTCGTCATGTCAGTGCTGGTCAAGCCAGCAAAGTGGGAAGAGGAGGGTGTTGTCTGTAAGAACACCCAAATGAACTGACAACCTCAAAATGTTTGTCCACCAGTTGGTCACATCACATACCGTGCATGAAAAATCTGTTGACTTCTTTGCAGTACGTCCCAGTGGTGGACATACTTTATTTGTCAATATTCAGTGTGTCTCTATGCTGAATTTATTTATATATTTTTGTTTTTTTGTTTTGCATATTTGAAAAATGAATGCTACACAGTTTTATGGTGAACTTAGTTCAGCAGAAGAGAGAGAGAAGATAAAATAAGATAATAAAGATGATATCAAGAAAATTATGAAATTATGAAAAGATCAATAAAGAAAATTATTGAAGCTTATCAAGGAAAGTCCATGTTGTGATGTCTCAATTTGGATTATTTGTTATAGAAAAGATTTATGTTCTGAAGAAAATTAAAGATAATAGTTTTCTTAACATGTATTAGAAAAAAAGGAAATCTCAGTATTTTTTAGTTGATTTTTGTAGCAGATTTTTTTTTTTTTATTTATTATGTTTTGTTTCTTTACTAATGTTTATGTATACATGCAATTCAAAAGGGTCACCAATGGCTGCTTTTTATTTACAATTTTGTCCAAATAGTATCAGGAAAATATAAAAAAATCAATACAAATTTTTGAAGCTTGTCAAGGAAAGTCCAGTTGTGATACTTGTTTCAATGATTTGTTATAGAAAAGGTTTTATGTTCTTCTAAAGGAAAAAAATGCAAGATGATATAGCTTTTTACATGTACAGGTTGAACCTCCCAAATCCGGCAACCACCGGACCTTAGACTTGCCGGACCATGGAAAATTCCGAACTATAGATGGTCCCCAAAACACCTTCTATATACTTTCCCTGCATTATACTAGTGTAGCTGTAACATTGTTTTGATATGTGATAGTTGTACATGAAAAATATACATGCAGAAGTATACAGAAAAACACGTAAATTAAGTTCAGCATGGAAAATTTTTGCCTACGCCATTATCATCTCGCCGGACACAGGGACGTTAACAGCCTGCCGAAGCTTAAACCACTGTATGAGAGCCCTGTCTAAATCACTGCTTTTACCTTCCTTAAGTGTTCTACGAACCTCCTTGTTCTTCTTGCTCTCACAATCACTGTAAAACTTGAGAAGTTGATTCATCTGCTTTTTTATATCATAGACAGTTGATGAGCCAATGTTGTACTGTTGGCATAGGGTCCGTACTGAAACACCTTTATCTAGCTTCCTCAGTAGGTCCACTTTCTGTTACACTGATATTGTCTTATGTTTGCACTTTTTCTTTGGTTCACACACAGCACTATCACTTCCTGGTGGCTTGGAAGCCATGTTTAGGGGCAAATATTACAGAATAAAATGTTTATGCACCTGGTGGGTGGTGCTTGCAATGAGCGGCAGCATGGTACTGATCCAAATTTGACCCAGAATGCCCGGGCTCCAAAACATAGTACAGCGCCGCCGTGTCCTAGCGGCAGTCCAGCAAATTACTTTGGCCAATTAAAAATTCCGGCAAACAAAAATTTTGCCAGATTATAGGTGTTGCCGGATGAAAGAATACCGGATTAAGGAGGTTCAACCTGTATTAGAAAGAAAATAAGGAAACAAGAAGACTTTCTCATATAATTTTTGTAACAATATAAAACGAGATAAGCTTCATATTATTTATCAATCATTGTTTAATAAGCCCTTCTACACATACTGTTTATTGCAATTTTATTATATAATCTAATATTTATTAAAAAGTAAGATTAAAAATGTGATGTATGTGAAAACTGGTGGATCGCATCGCAACAGAGGATAGTAACTATTGACCCACAGGTGGGTTGTATTACAGGGAACGTGTTAAAGAAAAAAAACTTTTATGCTGTTCCAAATATTTTAGGGATTCTTAAAATATAGCATAGATAGTAAACATTTATCACTTTAAACAAAATAAAAACACTTTAGAGTTCCTAGGAGTGCAGCATAGATCATATACATTTATATGTTTGAAATGTATAAGCAAAACACTTAAAAAACAAACTTTTCAACTGGTACATAATTTTAACATCAATGTTTTTCTTCTCCAAATACTTCTTGAATTGTCTGTAAAGTTAGGAAAATCTTTTATAGCAGAATTTTCAATTTTCTGTACAGGTCTAGAGCTGCTTTAACATTTTCAAAAAATATGTTCTATCTTTCAAGAATAATGTTTTTATACAATAATGAAATATTTTAGACCTCTTAGGAATGCAGCATAGATCATAAACATTTTCACTTAAAGTAAAATAGAATCTTAAAAAAACTCAAGTTCTTTAATTCATACATAATTTTCATATCAATGTTATTCTTCTCCATACATGTAGTGAATTGTGTGTTAACTTAGAGGAAAATTGTTTTTAGGAAAAAATTTTCAGGTCCAGATCTACATTAATAAATGAGAGAAAAAAAGTCATACCTTTGTCTGATTGAATTATTAAGAACATGTTCTTTATGTTATGAAAAACTCTTGTATAGTGTTAGAAAATATTTTAGAATTTCTAAGAATGCATCATAGATCATAAACAAATTTTACAATGAAATAAGAAAAGTTGAAAAAAACAAACTTTTTCAATTGATATATTACTTTTATATAATTATTTTTTGTCCAATTGAATAATATGATATTATTTACATGTATACCTATAGTTCTTTAATTTGTGATGTTTATTATTATTGCAGTTGAATTCTCAGAACAAGATCAACAAGACATGTTGGAACTGCCACGTAAAGAGCACCTTTTGGACAAAGGAACCAAATCCATGGCTTTTCTTGGATTAGCTGATATCCTGTATGCCTGGTGCTACAATCACAGGATTACATTGGGAGAAAATTCTGTTGAATCAGCATGGAATGTTGCAAAACTAAGTTCAACATTTTCTTGGCTTGATGTGAGTATTTGATAAACATTAACTTTCAGGAATAATTCAACCAAAGATGTGTACACTGCTTCCCTGATGTCCTGTATGTCTTGCTTCATCATTAATGAATTGGCACATTCATTGATTTTTCCCTAAGGTACAAACAAAGCCATAAAGAAAGTTTTGCAGCATTGCTGAAACCTTCACAATCTGTTTGCAAGCTACTATGACTCGTGCTCCACTTCCACTTCTCTGTGAACAGAGTGCCCCTTGGATTTAGATGGGTTTGGGAAGGGTGGGCAGATATGGAGGCACTTGTCATGCACCACTTAGCTCTGTTAGTCCTGCCAACTTCATTTATTTAATGATCATAAATTGTTTCAATTCAAGTATTAAGTTACTTGAGGTCTTGCTGTGAAAGGGGGCAGAGTAGTGATGATGGTATTGGAAGCTTTGTGAAGCAAGTTTCCCCTGTTGAATGAAACCAAATGTCATAAGCTAGAATGGGATACAGGAGAGAGGAAGTGCAGTGATCACTGGTGCTGTCATCACTTACCATGTTTATATTATATAACTGATACATTGGTCCATCTTCTCCATGCTTTGTCTCTGTTAGATGTTGTCACATCTACTAATGAACCATTCTTTGTTTTTTAATTTTTGTACTGTACATGCAAATTTGCTTTCTTTTTTCTTATAGACTATGATATTCCTTTCATTTAAAACTTTTCCCAGTCTTTTGAAACTTGGCAGACTCCACCCCTTAATGAATCAAAATGGCCCTTCAAGCAAAAGGACAGATAAACAAGTATTAAAAGAGGGACTTCAGGATTTTAATTACGAGTAATTAAACATCATTTTGGTGTATGTGGGAAAGCAGAAGGGCACTCCATCTTTTTAATAGAAACTGTATGTTAGTAACACACTACATTAAATGAAGCAGTTATGATAAGCAGACTCAATCCTCCAACCACACAATATCATGCCTCACAACACCTAAACTTTAATGAATTTTGTTTGAATCTTTCATTTGAGCATATGTAGTTAGATAGCATTGAAATTGTACTAACTTTTTTTCTTATTTAAAGATGCTAAAAAATCTGAGAAGTAAGAATTTATTGGTAATATATGCTTTCACTACACCTTTTTGTGGTGTTCACTTTTACAACATTAGAGTAATTCACACTGAGATAATATTTAAAACATCAATAATTCAAAGCCTCTCTTTCTTGGATTCATCTTCTAATACTAAACACCTCATATGTAATACTTTTTTTAATTGTTTTAGCAACTCTTCTTGGAACTCGTATGTTCCAAATAACACTTTCCGAATCCTTTTTGAACATTCAAACATTGATTTTATTTCTAATGTGATACAATTACAGTTAATATTAGAATATGGTCTTTATCTAAACTAGAATCCTTACAAATGGTTAATAAGTTTTAGAGCCCCTGAGAATGCAGTGTACATTAAAAACTTTTTTCCAGTTCAAAATAAGATAAACATACTGTATTTTATGGCTCACAAGATGGATGGGCTCATAAGACACACAGTTTTGGCTGACGTTGAAATAAAGAAAAAAGGTTAAATGAGCGGATTTAAGCTCTGAATATGAATTGAAGGATTTCACATTGACGTTTGAAGACTCACTTGCATTTAGATCACTATCCTAATATTTTGTATTTAACACCTTTGCGCCGGATGTTCATAAAGCCCGCCTGGCTGATATACAGGGTGCTCGGCCACGCGAGAGCTTTGAATGAGTTTTAGAAGTTTTAATGTTTTCTCTAATACGTCAGGAGCAAATTATCCAATTGAAAATATGTTAGTGCTGTGAGAATGCTCATAAATTCTGCTGCTATCAATGCATTTATCTTGGAATGTTGACTCAAAGTTTTTAGTTATTGACTGGTGAAGAGAAGACAACTTGAAATTTTCTATATACACACTTTATTCGGCGTCCAGAATCAAATTATAACGTGTTTTTCTTGTTTTTTTTTATTTTGTTATGTTACTACAACTAATAATGAAGCCACTGATATAATATCTGTGAGGATAAATGAGGCGCCCCGTGCCATATTGTCGTAACCCCGGAAAATTTAGATTCTGAGTTAACAGTTGCTCGGTGTAGGGGAAGGGTGTAAAAGTCATATGCTAAGGTCGGCCAAGCTAAAACTCAACCATTTGGGCACCTAAAACAAGGTGCAAAGTCGCGCAAAAACATGACAAGGAAAGTCGAAACTAACATGTTGCATCCCGAGCTGTGTTGTATCTCCACGCTCACAGCTGCTGGCAGCCAGCCAATCAGCAGCGCGTAAGCATGTGACGTCACACCCACGCCGCACCTCAGCCAATGAGAGGCATGTTTTCCTTCTCTCTCTCTCTCTCTCTCTCTCTCTCTCTCTCTCTCTCTCTCTCTCTCTCTCTCTCTCTCTCTCTCTCCCTCTCCCTCTCACGTGCGTTGTCCTTTAACTCGCCATGGCAAGACCTATGCTACTTTTCCTGAAGTTATGGCTTCTACCAGCGCCCCTTCAACTTCCCCAGCCTTGGATTGTATTTTAGGTAAAGAAAATGCATAAATACATACTTTTACCTTTAGTCAACCCTTTCGAACAGTAATAGAAAATGAAACATACTTGGAAGGATAATGAAAGTTGCGCTAATAATAAATTATTCATTTTTCGCTCAAAAAAAATTCATATAAAATTGAGTTTTGCAGCTATCATCATGAAATCTTCACACACTCCTAATTTAACATTTATTCTTAAACTAGCACCTTAGAAAACATTTCACCTAAAAAAAAATTACCACTACGGAAATAGGCTAAAAAAATCTACGGACATGAACCCAAAATTTTCGGATTTACTATTGAAAACCACCATAACTAAACAAAACTACCCGAGATCTTTCATTTGATGTATAATCTTATATAATTCTGACCGATTTCCTGCGTGTTTTCAGTGTTTAACTTTGAGCGCGTTTTACTCAAAAGTAGGGTTGACGGGGTTACGACAAAATGGCACAGGGCGACTCAAATGCAGCCTTCGAGGGTAAAAAAGTGATTGAGATTGAAAACATAGCATGCGAGAAACTTGACCCGGCATATATCTGCTTGTTGCCTCCATATACAGGCAAGCCCCGCTTAACAAAGGGGTTACGTTCCTAAAAAACACTTCGTTAAGCGAACCGATTATAACAAGTTTAACCCCTGACTTGAACTTTCATTGAGAGTAAACAAAGCAAGAGTGCATCATAGTAGAGTGAAAGGTTTAATGAAAGCAAAAATTATGAAGTTAAACATGTAGCCAGTTTAATTTAAGTCATTATAATGTACACTAATGTATGTATGTACGTAACTTTATAATGTTGATGACCTTAAATTTATGAAGGGAGGGAGGGTGAAACGTGAAAGACACTAACCGGCAACCTGTGGAATGTAAACAAAGGGCGCATCATTGTATCACATACAAAACTTATGTACCACATTTCCACAAGGCTTTCCATTTTATCCATTGTAGAATCATGAGTTCAGGTGGTTCTTTTAGCTTGCAAGGCTTCTTAATAGAGTCTGCTGACTTGAAAATAGTAGAGACAGTAAATGTAGGCAAGATGGTGGCGAGCAATGCTAGCAATGCTATAGTTTTCTCGCTTCTTGTGTCTGTGAATAATATTATCCAGCTTCACTTTGAGAGTAAGAGACTTCCTGGTCTTCTTAGCAACACTAGGCCACATTGCAGGCCGTTTTGGTGGTAAGTTGAGCGAGGGAAGACGAGCTGTTGCTGATGCTGTTATTGTTTTGAACAGGGGAGTGAATGGTGCGCATTTTGTCCACATGAGGCTTGATCTTGATCTTGATCTTGAATCCACAGGTGTCCCAAGATTTCTCCTGAGGCAGGCCTTAGTATCGGCAGTTCCTGGTGTATTCAAAAGCCTGTCGGCTTGCATGATACGGCAGGGCTTTCAAACTTGGAAAAAATTACCTGGATAAAACTTCATTAAAGCGAGTTTGGTGTTCATTAAACGAGCAGATGGTAGTAAAATTAAACCTTCATTGTAGCGAAATTTCGTTGTGTGAACCTTCTTTAAGCAGGGGTTGCCTGTATTATGCTGCTAATTTTCAGTCAACATGTCACGGTCTCTCTCTGATTGTTTTACAGCAATGTATAAGGAGATTCATGAGCTGAAAGTCCTCATTACATGTAGCCCATATTTGCAAAGCAGGATACACAACGAGTCAACATATACCTGCTATGCATAATATAAATTGCGTCTACGTGAAATGAAAAAAAAGCGAAATAAAGAAAGGGGCAAGGGGGAAAGAAATAAAGAAAACATATGATTGTGTAGAGGAGGAAGAATGTCGAAAAATTATCAGCAATACAACTCTGTTATTATCAGTCAGAGAGCTGCCAGATACTCCTTTGTCATCACAGACAATGTATGTGTGTACATGTGTGTGTGTGTGTGTGTGTGTGTGTGTGTGTGTGTGTGTGTGTGTGTGAGAGAGAGAGAGAGAGAGAGAGAGAGAGAGAGAGAGAGAGAGAGAGAGAGAGAGAGAGAGAGAGAGAGAGAGGCAAGGAGTGGTGGTGTTGGCACCTTGGTGTCTGAGAGAGAGAGAGAGAGAGAGAGAGAGAGAGAGAGAGAGAGAGAGAGAGCAAGGAGTGGTGGTGTTGGCACCTTGGTGTCTGAGAGAGAGAGAGAGAGAGAGAGAGAGAGAGAGAGAGAGAGAGAGAGAGAAGGAGTGGTGGTGTTGGCACCTTGGTGTCAGAGAGAGAAAGAGAGAGAGAGAGAGAGATAGGCAAGGAGTGGTGGTGTTGGCACCTTGGTGTCTGAAATAGAGAGAGAGAGAGAGAGAGAGAGAGAGAGAGAGAGAGAGAGAGTTCCTAATTTTAGACGCAAGGCGGGAAGAAGGTGGTGCATACTGTAGCTCATTTTTTGTGATTGGTGGGAACAAGGATGGTGGGAGTAGCAATAAGATTTCAAGGACAGCATACGGCATCCTTACTTAGTAACCAACACAAAGTACTGGATAACTCAATAGAAGAAGAAACAATAGAAATATGACACCTGTGTAGGTGTCATTGTATATACTACTGGGGCTTCATGACACCTATGTAGGCGTCATTGTATTAAAAGGGTTAAAAACAAGGATGGTGGGAGTAGCAATAGGATTTCAAGGACAGCATACGGCATCCTTACTTAGTAACCAACACAAAGTACTGGATAACTCAATAGAAGAAGAAACAATAGAAATATGACACCTGTGTAGGTGTCATTGTATATACTACTGGGGCTTCATGACACCTATGTAGGCGTCATTGTATTAAAAGGGTTAAAAACTTTAATATTTACTAGTAACGTATGTACCAATCTTGTTGTGAGATATAAACATTTACTTGGTTTATGCCTTATGGTGTCAGCACTGACTGTGAGAGACTACAGGCCTAATAATCATAATTTTTCTTTTCTCAAATATTTTTTATTTATTTTTTTTTTCTTTTATTTATTTATTTAATATTTTTTTACATGCATGTAAAGTAAGAATGTTAAATGATAGATGCAATTTTAGTTGTGTGAAAATGTGTCGTACTGCAAGGAATAACACTAAAGAATGCAGGGAGTCTTGCCCATGTCAAGATCAAGATTGCCAATTGCATGTTTTGTTTTGGTTTATTTGATGTATGGAAATTCTTCCTGACTGGTGTCATTCTATGTGAATTATTGGTAAGTATGACCTATTATATATTGTTACCTTTAAAGAAGAGTTGTTTTGTGGTGTAGTACTTATCATCACTTTGTTTACATGTGCGAAGATGTTTGGGGTTTGATTTTATAGCCTCTGTTGCCATAGACTGACCACCAACCACTGCCTCAATGCTGAACCTTTGGTCTCATAGGATGCAGGCCCATTTCCTGAGACTTTTTGGTGAAAAGGTTTGCCTTATAAGCCATCAAATATGGTACTTAAAAAAAAAGGCTTTTCAATTGATGGCTTATAAGATACATGGGCTCATAAGATGCACCCACTTTTGGCAGACATTGAGAAAAAAAAAAAAAAAAAAAAAAGATTTAATCTTTGAATATGAAGTGAAGGATTTCATGCATTTAGATCATTATTAGATCCCAATATTTTACATTTAAAAACTTTGGTCTTGGTAGTAGGCTACACCAATCCTGCTATGACTTGAGAGGTAAACATGTACCTTGCATATGGTGTTGGCAGTGACTGAGACTGCAGGGCTAATAATCATTTTTTTTTTTTTCGTAATTTTTTTTTTT
Source organism: Portunus trituberculatus (assembly GCF_017591435.1). Taxonomy (NCBI): domain Eukaryota; kingdom Metazoa; phylum Arthropoda; class Malacostraca; order Decapoda; family Portunidae; genus Portunus; species Portunus trituberculatus. The sequence continues at coordinate 15,402,483 of NC_059298.1, forward strand.
TTTTTACATGTATGCAGGGTAAGAATGTTGAAAGATACGTGCAATTTTAATTGTATGAAAATGTGTCTTACCTCAAGGAGTAATGGCATCACACTAAAGAACACAGTGAAGCTTGCCTGTGTCAAGATCTGGTTCACAGACAGCAACCATGTTTGTTTGGTTCATACAATGTGTGGTGCATGGTGACTTGGCAAATTCTTCCTGACTGGTGTCATTCTGTGTGAATTACCAGTAAGTGTGACCTGTTATATATTGGTACCTTAAAAGAAAGACTTGTTTTGTGGTGTAGTACCAAGCATCACTTTGTTTATATTTGGCCAGATATCTGGGGTTTGATTTTTGAGCCTCTGTTGTCACTAACCACTGTCTCAATACTGAACCTTCACCTCATAGGACGCAAGGTAATTTCCTGAGACTTTTTTTTGAGAAAAAAGGTGCATCTTATGAGCCATCAAATACAGTAATCTGTACATCAATATTCTTCTTATCCAAATACAAATTGAGTTTTCTGGAAACTTAGAGAAAAATTTTTTATCATTGAAAAATTAAATAAAAACTTAATTTGAAATATTTTTGGGTGGTTATTGTAATGTTTCTTTTTTTTTTTTTTAGTTACAGAAGAACCCCTATTTAGTTACAAAGGATTTTAGAGTTCCTAGAAATGCAGCATAGATAGTAAACTTTTTTCTCTTTAAAATAAAATGAAGATACATTAAGAAAGACTTACTTTTCAACTGATACATAGTTTTTATATCAATATTCTTCACCAAGTACTTCTTGGATTGTCTGTAAATTTAGAGGAAAATATTTCATGAAAAAATTTTCAAAATTTCAACAAAATTGTGGACCTGCATTAAAAAAATCTGAAAAAAAAAAAAAAAAAATCACTTCAAATGTTTTTGCCTGTTTATTAGGATACCTTCCTCATCAAAATTGGAATCCTTATAAACAGTTGTAAAGTGTTTTGGAGCTCCTGAGAATGCAGCATAGATAATAAACTTCTTCCATTTTAAAATAAGATTAACTTACTGAAAAAAATTACTTTTTCAACTGATGTGTAATCTTTATATCAATATTTTTCTTTTCCAAATACTTTTTGAATTTTCTGTTAACTTAGTGGAAAAATTTTCCAATTTTTTGTGCAGGTTAAAAAATTTGAAGAAAATTTCACTTGGAATGTTTTTGGTTGGTTATTGTATTATGTTCTTTACGTAAAGAACTCTTCTTGACAGTTATAAAACATTTTAGAGCTCCTAGAATGCAGTATAGATCAAAACTTTTCACTTTAAAATAAAATGAAGATACTTTAAAAAAAACCCCTCACTTTTCCAACTGACCTGCATAAAAAGATGGAAAAAAATTTCATGTCAGATGTTTTGACTAATTATTTCAAAACCGATAGAATAATAAGATTAGGTTTTTATTCAAGTGAAACTTTTCAGACAAAGTTAATAATCAGGATAGTAAAGAATTATTGTATAAAATGAAATGGGTGGTAGGGAACACCAAAAGAAATATTTTGTACTCCATGGAGATGTTTCCATAAATATTTCCTTATAGTATTAGTGAAAATAATGTCAACATAATTTTATTAATTTTTTATCCAGCTTTTCTGTGAGTATCTTGTTTTGATACTGAAATGACAGCTTTGTTTATTAAAAAATGTTGAATAATTGTTAATCTTCACTTTAATTTCCAGTGTTCTTTTGCTTTTGCAGTGTACTGACATTAATAATGCTCATACTGTTGTGCACATTAAATTACCATGTTTCCACATGAACAGATTACTCATGGAGAACTTAGGCTTATCTGTCCAATACATACAATAAATTTCTCCTTCATGTTATTTGTTGATCGTATATCACACAATTTTTGATTTAACTCTTTATATTTTCAGTCATTCACTAGCTTGAAGGATGTTGCTGTCAGCAGTATCCGCAGGTCACTCACATTCCCGCTGGTTAGAAACTGGCTCTTGGCTCAGCAGGTTCTCAAAGACACTGCACATTTATTGTCATTAGGTATGTTCTTTTACTGACTTTTTTGTTATATTGTTATTAGGTTTATTTTCCTTAATCCTCAGTTTGTTGAAAGTATAAAAAATTTTATTTTAGATCTTGGATGTAAGAATTTTATATCTTAGTCAATCTCTAGCTGATTTTAACATTAAACAAAAAAGTAGACTCTTAGTTCATGCCAAAATTTTTCATCACTATATTTAACAATTTCTTTCAGGAAGGAAAAAGGTTCTAAAATGTCTTTTTGAAATTCGAAGAATTTTTAGTGCCTCACCACCAAGGTACATTCTCAATCAACTTTACATCAATGACTATTGTGTGTGGCTACAGAAAGTAAAGGAGAACAAATTCATCAGTCTTGGTGATTCCTTGAGGAAGGTATGTATCATGATTTCTTCAACTTTAGTTAAATTTGATTGCTTAGTTTATTTTGCAGAAGATATGGATTATCATTGAAAATCAGCCTGAAGGACAAACCATTGTTAATAGTTGATCATCCCTCAGGAATTCCTTCAGCTTTCTGATGAGGGTGTGGGGAAGGAAGTCCTTAGCTCCTCAAGGAAGGGTAGCCTGAATATATCTGCCATGTGGTATGGGATAAACTATTTTCCACAATATTATCTTTACTATCACTCTAAAACTACAGAGAAATAGTGAATGAAAAATACATTGTAACCACCATCAACTCTTCTTCTTTCAAATGAAGTCAACCCAAAGTGTCTGGATGTTATGGTTACTGAGATACAATTGTTAAAGTGAAGTGTCTGCTGAGACAGTTTGTCCATTTCCTTTAGCTAAATTTTGACACGTCCCTGTGATAATTCTCCGGCTAACACACAAACCAATATTTGTAAATCATTCAGCTGCTGTTTATTCTTTCATTGTTGAATAAGTCATTGACAATTATGAACTAACAAAGTTGCATTTTTCCCCTTACCCTATATTCACATTTCCATCAGTGTGATGAAATATATCAACAAGTTGATAGAAGGATATTCAGTAACACTCCACTTTCATTCATCCATTTATTTATATCTGTGACAGAATTATTTACATGTAAAACAAGAGACTGAAGATTATAGCAAAGACCAGTAGCTAACCCTTCCCCCAATGCCAGTTGGAATGCGTCCTGTCCCGACAACATGGAGAGACAGTCTGAGAGAAACATGAAGCAAGCAATGATAACAAGTTTGCCATCTCTCTCTCTCTCTCTCTCTCTCTCTCTCTCTCTCTCTCTCTCTCTCTCTCTCTCTCTCTCTCTCTCTCTCTCTCTCTCTCTCTCTCTCTCTCTCTCTCTCTCTCTCTTGGTCTGCATAGTCAGACTAGGTCCCCCACAAAATGCACATAGTAGAAATAGTGTGGAGTAGCAGAAGAACCAGTAAGAGTGTTTTCCGGGTGGTGCAGGGATGCTTCTGTGGAGATATGGCAGACGTTGGTGCAAGTGGTGTTGCTCATCACTAGTGTGTATTGGGTCCTACTGTCAACTGGGCTTGGAGAGCAATGGGATCTGCTGGAGGGTGCATGGGAGCCAGTTGAGCCAGTCATCTGGTATTATAGTTGCAGGCAGTTTGACTGGATGGTTGGGGCAGGGCAATGCTATGTGAACTTTGTACTTACCATTAATAAGCCTTGAGTATTCAGCCATCTACAAGGAATAGCATACCACTGCCAGTTGAACAGTGATGGGATGAGGCATGAGGTTAATAGTGTGGCAGTATCAAAGTTCACCACTCTGTTGAGATTGATCATATGTGCCATCAAAGTGCACTGTGTTGAGCACCAAGAAATAGGTTCCAGGAATCCTCTCAAAGGCTGCCATGAAGGTGGACTTGATAGCCTCAATACCTGTTTAATAAAAACATTTCTTTATAAGAGATAAGTGATGAATCTATATGTGCAAAGAATATTAATGGCAGTGACTTTGTACTTTGAAAGATGGTAGGACATTAAGATGTTTTCAGATAGAACAAGACATCAGGTATTAATAGATATAGAAAGTAAAAAATTCTGATGACTTCATTATATTTGTCTTTTTCTCAGGTACGAGTCTTAAAGGCAGATGTGGGCCTTGATTTGGATGACTTAGAAACAGCTGCACATCTTGTACTTAAAGAAGAAGAAACCTTAACACCAGAACAGAATATCAACAACATTGTGACAGACATGGCAGGGATGACCATAATTGAGAACGGAGCAGTATTGGGAAACAGTAGTGATGAAGCTCTGCTACAAGAACTCCCAGACAGCAACACAGAAGAACAGAGGGATTTAGTTAATCTGAGTGATACTGATTCTTCTAGCAGTGACAGTGATAGTGAAGAAAGTGATGACACAAGTGATAGTAGTGACTCCAGTGATGATTCCAGTGATGATTCTGATGGTGAATCATCATCAGATTCTTCGGATTTAGATTCTGATGATGATACATTATCAGAAAATGATAACTGAAAACCTATAGAATTTATGTAGACTTCAATTGCCATGTTCATATTGTTTTACTACAAAATTCTAGATTAATTTTTTTAAGCAAGTTTGCTTTGCTTTACTTTTACCAAAATTACCCATTTATTTAGTCACACATTGAAAATTAATCTAAGATCCACTGTGAAGTTCTAAATCAAAAGTTAAATGGGTTCCTATTAGAAAATTAAAATATGTACTACTTGCCAAGTTGTACTGTTTAAGTTCAGTTCAAGTTTGCTATTATCATATTCATTTTATTATTATAATAATACTCAAGAATATTAAACACCACATAAAAAATTTGAAATATATGCATGCTTGTCTCACAACTGATAGAAATTTTGTATGTCTTATCTCGTACTGTAGCTAATGTTCAACTAGCAATGAATAGGTACAAGATGTAAACTAGCTGATCTGTGATCATGTCTTTCTGGTAGTAGAATGTTAAGAATGGTACTCTTGTGTGTGTGGACACAAGAGCAAGTTAAGTCGTTGTGCACACAGATGCAACATCCACCTTTGGAATGAAAATGAAGATAAAGTGGCAAGGAACAGAAAAAGGGCTACTGGACCACAAAAATTCCATTTCTCTAATGAAATCAATTAGTTCAAATGGCTGTAATGGTGGTACATTTAATTAAAAGCGTGGCCGCAGGAGACAGGTTAAGGGTGGATAAAAAGGTCAGTTTGTCTCCTTTCAGCCTCCTTACTGCCTTCTCGGGGGAATATTAAGTAGGAAATTGGGAAAATCTTCCACAATGTATATTTATAGAAATTTGAAAAAAAAAATAAATAAAAAAAAAAAAAAAAAAACATTAATTTGGTGTGAATGAGCTAAAATGAGAAAATGTTGCATGGAAGATAACACTGTACTGTACTTAAGAGTATAAGTGACATAGAAAGAATAGTTGTTTGGTGTGCAAGGAATGTTTATGCAAAATTTGATTGGGTGAGGAGGTTGGAAAGGAAATGTTTGTGTAGAACGAACATATTTTTATATATATATAAAAAAAAAAAAAAAAAATTGACTTGTGGAGGCAAAATAATTGAGTTAATATGAAAGCCCTTTGGAATATCCATGATATTGTTGCATGGAGTTTAGGCTTTTTCCTATAATGTGCTTGAAGAGAGCTTTGTAAAAATTATGCCAATGAAGCAAGAGTGAAATTAGGGATGTGATTTTTGATTAATGTTGTCAGTATGAGGAAGATGAAACTTCAAACAGGAACTGTTAGTGTAACGTTGAATCAAAATTAAGTGGAAGGCTATGCCATGTTTGTTCAAAGATAACACATTTACAGGTGGAGTGGCATGGAGCTTTAAGAGAAACTCGAAGTAAGTGATGGAATGCATGAAAGAAACGGATAGTATGGTATATTGAAATGAAGAGTGAAGAGTATGCAAAGGATATATATATAAATATATATATATATATATATATATATATATATATTCATACTACTCTTCATTTCAATATATAATATCCATATATATATATATATATATATATATATATATATATATATATATATATATATATATATATATATATATATATATATATATATATATATATATATATATATATATATATATATATATATATATATATATATATATATATATATATATATATATATATATATATATATATATATATATATATATATATATATATATATATATATATATATATATATATATATATATATATATATATATCCTTTGCATACTCTTCACTCTTCATTTCAATATACCATACTATCCATTTCTTTCATGCATTCCATCACTTACTATATATATATATATATATCCTTTGCATACTCTTCACTCTTCATTTCAATATACCATACTATCCATTTCTTTCATGCATTCCATCACTTACTATATATATATATATATATATATATATATATATATATATATATATATATATATATATATATATATATATAATTCGTTCCGTGACAATCGTTGTACATAAAAAAAATCGTAGATCAAATAAATTTTTCCCATAGAAATAAATGGAAATAGAATTAATTCGTTCTTGTGATATGAATTTACCCCCCCAAAAAATTAACATGCTTTAACCCGTTCGCTGCGGATGACGACACGGTGTCGTCGGTAAAAATATTCCGAAGACTGCGGACGACGCACGTTATGCATCAGCAAATAAAAATATTTGTAGAATATTCCCAATGCGTTACTGAGCTCTCAAATCTTGACAGAGTCATCCCTGAAGACTGCCTGTGCTTTGTTTATGTCCATGACCTTGGACGAGGCTTATCTCATGACTCCCCACCCATCAGCTGGTATTTACTGCTCACCACAGTGGGCGTAGAAAATGCCTGGCTCAGACACGTTTTGGCTTATAGCGCAAAACTTTACATATACAACAGGTACTTAGAACCCATTTTATTTTTGGTTTTGGACCACAAGAATTCCATTTCAGCAATAAAAAAAAAAATTGCTCAAACCCGCCACACTGGCGGTACATGTTTTGAAAAATAGTGCCGCAGCGGACGGGTTAAATACCAACCAAATATAGATTTAACCCCTTCACTACGGTGACGCCTACGTAGACGTCATATTTCTTTTCTGAGCTTTCTTCAGTTCAGTTGTCCTGCATAGTGTGTTGGATACCAACTACACACGCAGTATGCTGTCCTTGAAATCCTAGTGCTCCTCCCACCATCCTTGTCTCCACCAATCACTAAAGATAAGCTACATGCGTCCTGCCTTGTGTCTAAAATTACCCAATGGCATAGACTGTTCCCATCTCTCTCTCTCTCTCTCTCTCTCCCTGCCCCTCTCCCTCTCGAAAGATAAGTTACATGCGTCCCGCCTTGTAACATTCATGAAAACACACACACACACACACACATACATACAAACAACAAATTTTCTAATCTCTCTCTCTCTCTCTCTCTCTCTCTCTCTCTCTCTCTCTCTCTCTCTCTCTCTCTCTCTCTCTCTCCTCCCTCCCCCCCCCTCTTGAAAGATAAGCTACATGCGTTCCGCTTGTGTCTAAAATATTAGCAAATGTCACGCACTCTCTCTCTCTCTCTCTCTCTCTCTCTCTCTCCGAAGAGAGAAGCGTCCACTTTCCTCTACGAAGGCGATATAGTGACTAAATAATAGCAGCATAATACACAAAGACGACAAGTATGACAAGCTTGCACGAGTTTCCCGCGCTCGGGCGCATGGCACTACCACCCATATATCATACAGGCGGGCTTTTTTAACATCCGGCGTGAAGGGGTTAATATAAGAAAAATACAATGTTTATTGTATGCATGATATAAATTAACTATATTGCCCAAAATAACAACTTATCCTGCAAAACTCAGGACACCGATAGACGTTCATCACGCAAGACTCGGGGCACATCGATAAATGTTTAGGCTTTTTACGGCTATATTTTGGCTATTTTCTTCCCATTTTCTTTGCTTGTGAGTTGGCAACACTCATCAGGAGTAAACATATGCTCTACATCACTGTGTCACCAATGATGGATGGTGGGAGCGAAAGTGACTTCACTGTGTCTGATTCCGCCACCTCTCCCACGCGCCTTACTTCTATACCTCGGGTCTCTTGCCATGTTACAGGGAGACAACTTTGGAATGAGAGTGGTATCAGAACAGGAGAGAGAGAGAGAGAGAGAGAGAGAGAGAGAGAGAGAGAGAGAGAGAGAGAGAGAGAGAGAGAGAGAGAGAGAGAGAGAGAGAGAGAGAGAGAGAGAGAGAGAGAGAGAGAGAGAGAGAGAGAGAGAGAGAGAGAGAGAGAGAGGATACAAGGGGCCTGTTTTCTATCGCTCTAGCCAAGGCCGCTGAACCCGATTGGACACAAAGCCACGTACACCAATGATACCACCTCATTCAACCTGTGATATCTTGGTAACCATGACATCTAGAGACTTATGGTGTTTTGCATTGCAAAGAGGAAGAGATGCTTGTGGGCAGAACACCATTTGTATTCACTCATTTATTGAATTTCGAAGTGTAATCAGCATGTGAATACAGGGGATCCTCGCAATTCGACGGGGTTAGGGTGGTTTTTCATTGGTTGAATCGGCGTTAATTCGAATCATGAAGCAATTTTTCCCATAAGATACTTAAGAATCAAGGGCATAGGGATCAACCTCCAGCCTAGACCCTGCAAAACATCACTATAACCTTTAAAAAACACTAATAATCTAGACTAAGTCAATCAGTACTATTAAAGACTTCATTTACGTATATCTAACTTTTTTTTATTAAACACATAAAGGGTGCTGTACAGTGCACTTTTGGAAATAAAAACTTGAATTTTTTTTTTTTTTTTGGTAAGGCCTATAGCACCTATAGGCACACTTGAAGAGAGTATGGGAAGCGTTGTTCAGCTTCTGCCCGTTAGTGGCGCAGGCAATTTTATTTATAGTGGTACCCATATTAGGGTCCATATCACCCCCAAAGCTCATCTTGGGTGTAACCACCTAGAACCTGGGTATCATGGTGACACTCGACCACGCCACCGCTTCCCTATGATGTAGCGGTCTCGCGGTACTTGTCCCTGTTCTTCCAAATTGTTGATACTGTTGATCTAAGGACACCCATTTGCACTGCCTCACACTTTCTTATAAGCTCAAGCTTATCTTTGAAAGGCAGATAATTTTCGTTAAGTGAACCAATTATAACAAGTTTAACCCCTGACTTGAGAGTAAACAAAGCGAGAGTGCATCATAGTACAATAAAAGGTTTAATGAAAGTAAAAATTATGAAGTTAAACATTTAAGCAGTTTAATTTAAGACAAGTCATTATAATGTACACTAATGTATGTAAGTAACTTTATAATGTTGATGATCTTAAATTTATGAAGGGAGGGAGAATGGAGTGGGAAATATGCTAGCTGGCAACCTGTGGAATGTAAACAAAGGGCGAATCATTGTACCACATACAAAAACTTATGTACCACATTTCCAAAAGGCTTTCCATTTTATCCTTGCAGAGTCATGAGTTCAGGTGGTTCTTTTAGCTTGCAAGGAAGATATGACCTCACCAGCTTTCTTAATAGAGTCTGCTGACTTGAAAATGGTAGACAGTAGATGGAGTCAAGCCATGGTGGGAAGCAATGCTATTAGTTTTCTCGTCTCTCTCATGTCTGTGAATAATATCCAGCTTCACTTCGAGAGTAAGAGACTTCCTAGTCTTCTTAGCACTGCTAGGCGACATTGCAGGGCGTTTTGGTGGCTTGTAGAGGGAGGGAAGACAAGCTGCTGCTGACGCTGTTATTGTTTTGAACTAGGGGGAGTGAGTGGTGCGCGTTTTGTCCATGAGAGGCATTGGTGTATTCAAAAGGCTGTCAACTTGCGTGATATGCCGGGGCTTTCAAATTTGGAAAAAATTACCTGGATAAAATTTCGTTAAAGCAAGTTTGGTGTTCATTAAACGAGCAGATGGTAGTAAAAGGAAACCTTTGTTGTAGCGAAATTTTGTTGTGTGAACCTTCGTTAAGCGGGGGTTGCCTATATATGAATTAAAAAAAAAAAAATAATAATAATTGAAAAATAATAATTTTTCAAGCAAGATACATATTTTCATGAGGCGAGATGGAAGACAAAGTCACAGTAAGAGATAACATTGTAACATCCCTACCCTAGTTGTACAGAAATCATACATGTCCACTATGGGAAACTGATGTGAGACACATCTAGCCCTCAGCGTCGATGGTCTCACTGAATCAGTTGAGTTCAAGCTTTCGAGGGAGACTGGACGTATTTCGTTACTCTTGGAGATTTGCTATTGTTTGTTTGAAAATAGGCAACAGATATTTGAAACTGCAGCTCTCTCAATGAATGTGTTTAATGGAAGTGGCTCCTTTGCAAAAATTAGTGAATAACTGCCTCATAGTCATGATGTAGTAATTGCTCTTTAACAGAATATAAATTCAAAGCTTTAAGATGATAATAAGATAAATTCTCAAGGCCATCAACACATTTAGTCCAACAATGCTGAATTGACTCAAGTACCTTGGCATCTTTGATATATCCAAGGTTCCACATTACTGAGATGTATTCTAACAAAGGGCGTATCTGAGAGATATACAAGGTTGTCATAAATGTGTGATCATGGTTAACAGTGGATTTTAACAGATTATTTACCACAGCAGAGCCTTTACATGTAATAGAAATATGTGTGGAAGTGATATATCCACAGAAATAACTTCAGTGATATATCCACAGAAATAACTAAGTCCTGAGAAATATCATTTTCAGGTAACATGTCATCCCCCTAAATAACAATGTGCTACATCTACAAATCCAGAGTAATCAATAAACTTCCTACGAAAGCAGAGGACAACACATTTGGTAAGGTTCATTTGTAACCCCCAGTATCTAGCCACTTGATGCAGTGTCAATATCCTTTTGACTACCTTTAATTGTTTCTATTTGACATTTGGATCTTTTAGATATAATTTCAAATCAGCAAAGATTTTAATTATCAATGAACATCATTATTCAAGAAATCAATATAAACTAAAAACAAAAGTGGGCCACAAACAAAACCTTGTGGGACTCCACTACCAACTGGTTGGAATCTGCTTATTTTATGATTAACCATATCTCCCATCTCTGTTGGTTAAGAATTCTCATATCCAATGCAATATTTTTCTATACCCTTGCTCCAGCAATGGGTGCTGGTTTGGAACAGTTGAGTTAACTGAAGTGTTCCTTGCTGCCTCCAATCTGTGGTAAAACTTTTGGTGCTAGCTGTATGTTAAGTCTCTATGTACATATATGGTTTTGTATGTACTATGCTGCTTTAAGTTCTTTGTCTATTAGAGTAAGGATATCCTTTTGTCATAATTAGGGATGTCTGCTCTATAAATACCCTTTATGGGCTCAATATTTTTCAAATTAGAAAATTGGATACACACTGGAAAGTATTTTTGTACATCAGAAATATCAACATTAGGTACACCTCTGATAATCACCGAACAGTGGCAACATTCTCTCTTCCTTAGCTCTCTGCATTGCTCTCTAATTTTGGCATCAAGAGCAGCCTCATCCAAGGATGGAGGAGCACTCAAGGGAGCAGAAGACAAGAAAGAAAGACTCTAACTTAGAGAAGATTACCTCTACTTTGTTTGGCAAGGTCTACATAGTAACACATGGCAGTGACCATTCCTCCTGCCAACTGCCTTATAATTTCCCTCTGATCACAATATATTCCCAGATCAGTTGCTCTTCTACTTTTACGAGGTGTGGAGGACTTTTTGGAAGTCCTCATTTCTACATCCTTCACTGTAAACAGACAAAAAAGATTCTTTTCCCTGCCTACCAAGTAATGTCTTCAATTAGTCTCTGACACACCCATACACATTGCATTAGGGTGAAACCAATCACACCCCACACAATCATCTCCCATGGGGAATTTGCTGAGCCACATAAATGTGGCTCAGCACCACTGTCAGTGTTTACATTGGAACTCTGAGCTGGAGTATGATGGGCATGGCGATCAGCAAAGGCAGAGTTAACACAGGGCCGTGTAGAGCATATAGAGCATGATACATATTAGCCATCTACCTCAAGTCATAAGCAGAGGGGCTGGCAGTACAGCCCACTAAGCTCACAGTAACGAGCAGTGACAGCAGTTAAACAGTAGAGGGAATGTAGTGGATAAGGTGGTGAGCGTGGGATCGGGCAAACATCCACGAGAAGGTTTGAATCCCACCACATACCACCTTGAAACTATGCCATTTGTCGAGTGGTTTAAAGTTACTACATGTCACTATGATACCCATGTTCTAGGTGATTAGATGCACTTGGGTGGTGATATGAGCCCTTATATGGGTACCACTTTCAATAAAATTGCCTGCGCCACTAACGGGTGGAAGCTGAACAGCACTTCCTATACATACTCATCAAGTATAGGTACCTACAGGCACTATGGGCCATAGAATAAATAAAAAAAATCCACAAATCCTTCCTGGGTAGAAAATTCACCTGGTTGGGTGCCCTTGGATAGTGTAGTATTAAGAAAACAGGATATCTTATGGAACTAGGGTATACAGGGTAGCACAGATCTGCAGGTATGCTGATCTCAAGTGAATAATTGCAATAGAATATTGTTATAGAGAAAGACTGTGTTATGTACTTATGCAGAATACAATAGGTTAATCAAGGTTTATCAATTGTAGTGAAATTTTTATGAATAGAAGATGAATCAATGTTGGACAAGATTAGTAAGGTAGTCAAGTTAGAGGGAAAAATTTCTGTGGATCAGCTATGGAATGTGTGAAAAATAGTGCTTGGGTCTTAATAAGAAAATCTGAAAAAGGAGAGAATCCCAGACAGAGTGTAATGCTGCCTTAAAAGAAGTTATGGACTCCAGAGCAACAACTTCATCAGGGAGAGTGTTCCACAGGTTTATACATCTCACTGAGAAAAATCTCCTTTTTGCCTCAATAGTTGTGCGAGTTGTGGAGAATTTTGAACCTGTGGCCCCTTATGCCTAGAGAAGGTGCTAGAGTGAATAATTTATCTAGAAAAATACCACATTCCTGGTGAAAGATCTTCCAATAAATTGAAGACTCAATAGTTGAATGTCTTTGAAATTCAACTTTTCTATACTCGAATGCTAAAGTTAGACTTGTTACTTGAAAAAATATCTGGTACTCGAACGTCTGCACACATAGTTGTAAAGAAAGGCTCTTGGCCTTTCCTTCCCCACTGCAGCACTGTCGCCAGTTGTCACGCCGTGGTTGTGAGAACAATAACATTCTCCTGAGTTCTATCAGTAGTTTTTCCTTTAGAAACTTACAATGGCACCAAAAGCCTTATTTGTGGTGAAAATAAGGAATCTAGTGATAGTGCAAAGCATTAGTGGTTCACAGGAATCACAGCAGGTGACAATTAAGATACCATACATTTTCATGGATGGTGACTTGTTCTCCAATGAATAACCTCCCTCCTCTTCCTCACCCTTCTCTTCTCTTTTACTTTATCCATCACCAGCCTTCACTTACAGTAAGTACAAATCAAAATTATAAAAAACAATTACATTGAAATTTTTACAAACTTAAGGTTTTGCTAAGGTTAGAATGAATTATCAGATTTATAGGTATCAGTGGTCTAACTTTTTGATACTCAAATAGCCATTTGGAATGAATGAAGCTCAAGAATTGAGTCTCCACTGTATTTGATGAGGTCAGCACATAGTAGCCTGCCTTGGATAGAGTATAGGTCAAGGACCCTGTGCCGTGTCCAAGTTCTTTGGATTTATTCACGGAGACAGAGATCTTCCTTAAAATCTATATTCTACATATTCAAGAGTAATTAATCTTATATGAGACTCAGAGTGAGCATGAACTCCTGTGGCCTGCACATAGTAGATCCTAGAAGGTTGGCAGACAATCCAGAGGCCTTGTTTACAATTGCTCTTATGTGTTGGTGGAATCTGAAAATAAGAGTTCACCAACACTCTGGGGTCCTTGTGAGAAGCCACCATAGAGAGATCCTACAGATAATATTGAGAGAGAACACCAATCAGGGTCCAAGGAGCCTCAGGACAACACACTTATCCTTGTTCAGATCAAGGCCTTATGAGTTGATGACACTGCAAATCTTGTTATGTCAATACCAAGAATCAAGAACCAAGGACAAGGGAAGAGATGAGTTGAACTTTAGGCAAATCTTGAGGTCATCGACGAAGATTTTGCAATTGTTTAAGATGGGTGATGGTAGTTTATATATAATAAAAACAACAGTGGTCCTGAGTACAGAGCCCTGGGTACACCACTCTTTATGTCTTTGCAGCTGCTTCTGGCACCTGAAACAGAAACATACATAGTTCTGCAAAGTAGGAAAGAGCTTATCCATTTTAGCAGTGTACCCATTATGCCAATACAGTAGAGTTTTTGAAGCAGAACCTGATGGTTGACCACATCGAAGGCTTTGGAGAAATTGAATAGTATTACATCTATTATACAGCCAAAATCTAACTCACAGGTAACAAAGTTATAAATGCTCTTCCTTGTCCGAAGCCAAACTGGTCATCAGATAGTACTGCAGTTTGTTCAAGGTATGCTCATATTTTGGTTAGCCACTTTCCTATCCAAGGTCTTACAGCATACAGAGATTAGGCTAATTGGCCTGTAATTTAATGGAGTAGAGCAGGATCCCTTCTTGAATATAGATGCAACATCTAAGACTTCCACAGTGCAGGGAGTGTGCTGTTAGTCATGCTGACAGAGAATGTTTAAAAAATGGGATAGGCTAAAGATGGACAAGATTTTAGTAGCCATAGATGTAAGCCATCAGGTCCCATGTTGGTATTGGGATCAAATGCCACAAGAACCTTAGACACGTCAGGATAAGTAACAGGTACATTGTCAAGGTCAACAAAGAAAGTTTGATGGGGGAAGGATCTGGATAGGAGTCATTGAATACCGAAGCAAAAACTATTACTAATATTTCTGCCAAAACACTACAATCCTCTATCATTGATACATCTGGTTGTTTAACAGGACCCACGGAAGATGCACCTACCTTTTTGCTCCAGATGTATTGGTGAAGAGCTTTAGGATTCTCCTCGTTTGTCTACTAAGGATTTTTCCACAGATATCTGGGAGTGAAGTAATTTTTAAAACAGTTTACTAGGTAAGAGTTGACCAGGGTCTAGGAGCATTCTTGAGATCTGCAACTGAAGAATCTGTTGGTAATCATCCATTTTAAAAAAGCTGCCAGGCTCTTGATCTTTCTCTTTTTAGGGCATGGCAAATTCTGGTGACAGTAAACAGACTTATGTCCATCCTAGGGTTTTCTTCTTGAAGTTGTTTCCTATTATTGGGATCATAAAAAACTAAAAAGCACTGTGGCAATTTAACCGTCAAACTGACAAATGAATAGAGAGCAGCATGAGCCAGATAAGTGTTGTGGTAATGGTGACGTGACTGGCTTGATACTCCCGTGGTTGTGTGGTACTTACTTATTTACTTACTTAGTTTACTTAGTTGGATCAAGAGGGTCTTCTTCACAGTTGTGGTGGTCCACCGCTGCTGCCAGTCAGAAAGTCCCTCTTCAGAAGAGCCATCTGGTCTGGCACAGAGTTAGAGGCTACCCTGTAGTAAGCCATGTAGCCTGGGATGGGAGGCTCATCTGGCAGTGTTTGTAGAAAGTGGTACAGTGCCTTCTTGAATCTGGACACTGGGCAGCCTGTTGTGTCTGACATTTTTTGGCAGGGCATTGAAGAGTCTGGGACCACTGTGTGAAAGACTGGAGCTGAGGAGGGTCTTGACTCTTCCTGGGGTAGAGGAGGGGAGAGCACATCTCTCACATGAGCAGCCTGAGTGCTCGCTATTCTTGGATTTCAATAGCATGTGGTAGGGTCAGGTACTTGCTCCTCCAGTATCTTCCACACATATATGGCCCTGTACCGCTCTCTTCTCCTCTCTTGAGAATATAGTCCCAGTTGTTGTAATTTCTGCTAGTAGTTTAATTCATTCATGTCTCTTATTTTCCTGGTATAGGTTCTTTGTACTGAGTCCAGCTCTTGTAGGTGACCAAAGCTAGCTGCAGTAGTCCAGTATTGGTTGGATAAGAACCTTCCACAGTGCCACCATGACGTCCTTTTCCCTTGATTTGAAGGTGTGGAGGACCCAGCCAACGATCCGCCTGGCTTTGTTTGCTGCCTCCGAGATGTGCTGCTGGAAAGTAGCATCATCACTCATCTTGACACCAAGACACTTGACCGCATGGCTTGGTATGATTTGCTGATGTCCCCCTGTGTAGAGTTTGGTGGTGTCTTTTATTTCAGTGTTGGGTCCAAGCCTCAGTAGTTCAAATTTTTGTTCACTGAACTTCATGCTGTTTGCTTCAGTCCATGCAAATATTTTGTTGATGTTCTCTTGTAGGTGTACGACATCTCTCTCTTCCCTGATCCTATGACTGAGGGTGGTATCATCGGCAAAGGATGATAAGAAAGCAATTGACCACTTCCTCTATGTCAGACATGAGGACTAGGAAGAGCAAGGGGCCGAGGACTGAACCTTGGGAGACCCCACTAATTACTTGTTCTTGCTGTGATTTGTGGCCGTCAACAGCAATTGCCTGTGTCCTGTGTTTAAGGAAGCTGTGCAGCCACACACTCAGCTTCCCTATTATCCCCATGGCCTTCAGCTTATGGAGGAGGATGCCGTGGTCAACCTAGTTAAAGGCTTTGGTGAAATCCAGGTACACAACATCAACATTTCCTCCATCAGCTAGTCCTTGGAATAGCCATTCATAATGAGCCAAGAGGTTGGAGAAGCACGATCTTCCTTTACGAAACCCATGTTGAGAGTGGTTCATGAGTTTATTTTCCTCTAAGTAGATGATGATACCATCCCTGATTATTTTTTCAAACACTTTCACCAGGTGGGGATGAAGGCTATGGGTCTGTAATTTTTAGCTTGGCTTCTATCTCCCCCTTTGTGGATAGGGGAAATTACTGCCTCCTTTAGCATGGTTGGGATGATGCTAGTGCCAGTTTTTATAGAGAAGGCATGCCAGGGCCTCTTTGCACTTTAGCAGTAGGATGGATGGCACGCCATCGGATCCAGCAGCAGAGTTCATCCTAAGTTCACTGATGGCTTTCTGTATGTCGGCGATGGTGAAGGTGATGTTGTCTAGGCAGTGGTGGAGGTGTTGGTTTTGCTCCCTGAAAAACTCTCTGGGGTATTGCATTACCTTTGCAATGTTTGACTATGAGAAAACTTTTGTGTATTGCCGGGATAGAATGTGGCATGTTTCTTTGGGGTTCGTTGACATTTCTCCGCTTTCAGTTTGGAGTGGCCCTACTCTTGCATGTGTTCTAGAGAATTTTTTGCAGTATTTGAAGAACTTTGGAATGACTTTAATGTTAAGAATTGCCTGATTTTCTTCCCATTCTCGCTGACTTTCATGGGATTCTATGATTTTTTTTCTCAATATCACACACTTTGGCTTGTAGTGAGCTCTGCCTGATGTCTGTTGCCTTATGTATTCTCTTGTTTAAGGTTGCCCGTCTCTTAATCAGGATCTTCTGCTCCCTTAGAATGATGCCTTTTCTGGTAGATTTTTTCTTAGCAGGTACATTTCCTTCGCAAGCCCTTAGGATGGTGGTGAGTAGGGTGTCCAGCATAACTTCAGAGTCAATGCCTTGGAGTACAACCTCCCAGTCTATGTTTTGCATCTGATCATTTATACTCTCCCAGTTTACTTGGCTGCTGAAAAAGTTTAGGCTGGAGAAAGGATTCTTCTCTGTGGGGCGGGTTACTGTAGGAGGAAGCATTATTTTTCTGTAGTTTTTTAATATCCTGAGGAGATTGTGATCAGAGATAGTTTTTTTCAGCAGATATGCTATCAATAGCATCACTATTGTTGGTGAATTCTAGATCAATAATGTTTTTACCCCTGGTAGGTTAATTTATTACTTGCACCAGAAATGAGGAGTTTATTATGTCCAGGAGCAGTTTAGCTTGGCTCTTTTCAGTGGAAGTGCTTCCAGTTAAGATTCCCTCTGGCCACTTTAAAAAGGGAAAGTTGAAGTCCCCAGTGAGGATGATCTCAGGGGCAGGGATTGGTAGGGAGTCAAGCAGTTGTCTTAGGGCCTCCATGGCTCTGCTGAAATTGTTAGGGCAACAGTTGGGTGGTTGGTAACAGTTTACAAAAACCATGTTGCATACCTGTATATGAATTGCCTGGAGTTCTATTTGGCTGTTTGAATATGACAAGACCATTTTTGCATTGGAAGCAATGTCGTTTCTCAGGTATGTTATTGTTCCCCCATGGGTTCTTGCTTTCCTGTCTGTTCGGAATGAGGTGTAGTTGGGGATATTGATTTCTGCTTCCTTGACACCTGCTGATAGGTGGGTTTCAGTAAGGGCAATAATCATGAAGTCCTCCTTGCTGGATAGTTCCCTAAGAAATGGAAGCTTGCTTTGGTTAGTCTTTGGGTACAGTTCTTGAATATTGCCCACTAAATGTCTCTCCACTAGCAAACCCCAAGCCTTGGTCAGGCCCAGGCTAGATTCATGGGAGTCACTGCTGCCGGAAGTAACTACTTGTGCGGGGTGGCTCTGCTGTGTTGGTGACTTGGTTAGGTTTTACAGTGCAAGTACCTGAGCTTCCACAACTTTGTTTATATTTGTTATGTGTGATTTCAGCTCGAGGAACATCTATAAAAAAATTGCCATTGAGTTCCACATTTAAATGGTTTTGAGGAGCTGCCTGTACATTCATTCTACTGGGGTTATCACGTTCTGTGTCAACAGAGTTTTGTCTTACTGTCTTCTGTCGTTTAGTTCCTCTTATGTGGGTAAACTTGCAATCCTTAGTAATACATTCTTGTTTCTGAAGGGCTTTTCGACATAACACGGTGATAATTTGGACATTCATTTACCAGTTTGATGTCCCAATCACTTCTGTGGCCATGGTTAATGTATTTCTGACAGGGTCTGAGATGGTTGAATTTACAGTCCTTCCCATTGAAGCCATACTTGCAGCACCTTCGTCTATAAAACCTGCATGTTCGTTGTGGGTTTGTAGTGGCTGGACAAAGATCGTCCACTTGTTGTTCTGTGCTGGTTGATTTGAGATGATTGCTACCTTGGGTCCCTTCTGTGGTACTTACAGATTCTGTGGTTGGTGTAAAGTGTTCCTGTGTGTGTTGTACCAGGCTCAGGTCAATATCCTCTGTGGTGTTGCCTAGGCCATCCTGTGTATGGTCAGTCCGTGTGGCTGTTTGGTGTGTTGTGCAATCTGATGTTGGAGTCTTAACTGTTGTAGAAGGTGATGGATACTGTGTGATATGGGTTGGTTGTGCATCCTGCTCCCTTTTCGTTCTGTTTATAGCCTCAATCTCCGCTGTCCAGTCTGGATCAGCATATTTATGGAAGCTGCACTTCTCACACGCGTACTTCTGGTGAGTGTGAGCAAGGCACAACAGGTATAGTGGTAGTGCACTGCATGTGTAATGCACCCAACTCTTACATTATTCACATTGTATTGTGAATTTCATGTCTTTGTTTTGGCCGCATGCACTGCAGTGACCTGGTTTGGCTTTGTTTATATCTCACACTGGGTCACTTGTTTTCGTGATTTTAACTCCCGAACCAAGCTTCACCTAGTCTTCCTAGATATCACAACGTATAACAGAGATGTTTATGCTAAGCACATTATCACTTTGTACAGCACAAAGGCGTTGGGTCATCGAAAAACACAGGATATAACACAGCACCTTGACCTAACACCTTGTCATCAAAGTGAATGCAGGTATGGATGTTCCTTGATATGGATGGATAATTTGGCATTAGCAACTCATATACTGAACACACACACTCTGCACAGAATATATGTGAGAACTTCAGAAGTGGGTGGAATCAACATACAGCAGTGTGACCCACGATGACAGTTGTTGTTGTTGTTGTTGAGGGCTGCCAGGTTCCCCTGAAGGGGCCCTATGAGCCCTGGCGATTCCTGTGAGATGCTCACAGGCGTGACAGTTGTCCCATCTTCTTCACGAAGACACAGGTCAGGCGTAGAACGGCATGTTGTTTTGTGGGGTGGACACCCGCCGCTGCCAGAAGAGTGGGCAGGTCAAGAGTGGAAACTCCGAGAGCGATAAGTTGTGCTCGTAGCAGAACGCGTTGGGAATAGAAGTGGGGACACTGTAGTAAGAAATGTTCTATGGTCTCTGGGACGGACCTGCACCAGGGGTAGTCGGGATCTGGCGCCAGGCGGAGGCGGTGCAGGTGTGCGTTGAGTGTGGTGTGGCCCAGGCGGAGACGGGTAAGCACTACATCTAAGGCGCGGGACTGTTGCCTCACCCACGGATGCAGCGAGGAATTGTGGCGATATTGGCCCAAGGAGGTGACGCAGAGGCCAGTGGCAAGGGTGGAGTCAGAGGTAGAGTGGCATACTCGTGATATGAGGTGCTTAGCTGTGGAGAGTGGCAGAGGGAAGTGGGTAATGTTTACTTCTGATAGGGCCATCTTGGCGGTGGTGTCGGCGACCTCGTTACCCCGGATACCTGTGTGGGAGGGAACTCACTGGAGGGTTAACTCCCAGCCTTCGGTGTGAAGATGGATGAGGATCCTCTGGGTCACGATAAAGAGAATACAGGGTTATCCCGTTTCTGAGTAAAAATGAGCCGACTTGGCGCATGACGTCACGCAGCTGCTTCAGGCCTGGGTGTAGAGGAGGCAGAGTTCATTTGATGAGTGTAGTGTTGCCCATGCATGGTCATATGATAAGGGAACAGATACCTTATATAGCCCCAAAGACAGGGCCCAGTGTGCAATGATTCGTGGATTAGTCCAGCCATGGAAGCAGTTAGTATTTTATGATTTTGATAGTAATATGACCAAAGAAATTCTGTTCGACCTAATAGAAAAAATTGAAGCAGCTGGGTATAATGTTGATGGGATGGTGAGCGATCTGGGCCCATATCCACGAAACTGTCTTAGGCCGATGGCATCGTCCTTAGCAAACCAAAATGGCGGCCGTCGTGCCTAACTTGCCAGAAAACGCACTTAAAATTTTTCGTCGGCCCTAACGTCGTGCTTAGCGCTAAGACTGGGGCGACCCTGTTTTAGTAGCACTATGGACGACGGAGCTGGATGTAAACAAACAACATGGCAGCACCACGAGAGCAACAACCACATCAGCCAGGAAGAAATCATCGTAGAAGGGACGTTTTGCATGAGCTTAATGATGCTGAACTCATCAAGAGGTACAGATTGGACCGTGAAGGTATTTTATTTGTGACCAATCTTGTGAGGGAAGCCCTGTGTAGTGAGACCAGTAGGTCAAACCCACTCACCCTAATCTTACCTAAGTAAAGGTAACCTAACCTTACAATACCTTACTTAATCTATAAATCTAATTTGTCTACTGCCTTCCAAGTCAATGAATACTTGGGCCTATCATAGTGGGGATAGGATCACTGGTCTGCAGCCCTTACAGCAATAAACTTTAATTAAAAAAAATAATAATTATAAAATGCTGGGTGCCATATTTTGATTTTACTACACATAGAAGCGGGAAGAGTTTTAATCTGTGACACATGGACATATATAAAATGTTTTCAAGTTAGCTGGAATGAGCTCGAGGTGCACCATGTGGTATGCTAGTAATGTAACTAATACCTTAAACTTCTCCTATAAAGTAATATTAAGTACTGTTTCTAACACATTAAAGCCTTACCTGATACAGTTGGTGGATAAGTGATGGCTAGAAAAGGCGAAATACTCATACACTGCTGGCTGGAAAACGCGGGAACCTCTTTGATCTTGATCTTGATTCTACAGGTGTCCCAGGATTTCTCCTGAGGCAGGCCTTAGTATTGGCAGCTCCTATAGGGGATAAAAAGAAGAAAAGGCGGCAAGAACCTAAACCAGACACTATCCTTAATACTACTAATCCCTGCATCTGGCACTCCATATTCTCTCCAGGAACTCCTTGACAGCTTCTATCATCCTTTCACTCGTGTCTCCACACAGTCCCAGCAGCAACAGCATCCATTCCTTCCCAGTCTTTTTCATCCTGGCATCCCCCAGTTCCCTCAGCACCACTTGCATCATCTCATTTCTGTCTCTGGCATACTTCACACACTCCAGCATCACATGCTCCACCGTCTCGTCCTCTCCCATGTCACACATCTGACACACTTTGCTGCGGGACTCTGAACATCTGTAACTCCTTGCATTCACATTCATGCACTGTGCCCTAGCTCGGAAGAGGAGGTCACCCCCCAGGCTGCCATCATACCACTTTTCATACATTGGGGCCTCTTTCTCCCTATACCACTCCAGAGTACTCTTTTGTTCCATCCTAGTCCTCCATTTGCTCAGTCCAATACACTTCACCCTTCTGTCTATCTCTCTCTTCCACTTCCTTACATCCCAGTCTGGGCCCTCTCCATTTCCAACAATCATGCTCCAGTCACTCTCAACATGCTTCCCTCAACTCGCTGGAATGCCCAACTAGTTTCCAGACCACTCTTCACTACCATCCTGACACACTTCTTCCCCCACCTGCTATTCTTACCATTCCATAGAAACACCTTCCTAACTATTCTTGCATCATTCATTCGTTCTAGCCTAGCCTTGAATCTCAGTGTTGCCTTCACATGCCTCTCTCTGAAGGTACTCCATCCCATGTCTCCCCTTAATGCCTCTATTGCTGCATACCCTGGTGCATTTAGAGCCATTCTTGCTACTCTGTTCTGTCCTATTTCTAGCTTCTTTAATTCACTTTCATTTCACGTCATCACATCCATACCATACATGATGCTTAGAACAGCCACGCTCTTCCAAACTTCTTGCAGCACATCGTACTTGCTGGCTCTCATCCTTGCTGCACTTCCTAGCCAACCCACCCACTGGTTCACCAAACTCATCTTTTCATTCTTTGCTTTCACACAGCCATATGGACTCATCCACATCCCCAGATACTTGTATTCCTCAGCCTGTTGCACCTCATTTTCTCCCAGTCTCCACACCAAGTTTCTTTCATCACCTTGCTCTTCTCACTGCCGAATCTCATCCCAAAGTCTCTTCCATAGCCATCTACAATATCCAGGAGACTTTGGAGCTCCTCTGCTGATTCACTCATGACTACCACATCATCTGCATACAAGAGCACACATACCCTATCATTCCCCACCTTTACTCCTGCATTCATCCTTCTCATTCTGCCAGCCAGTTCTTCTGTATATAAACTGAAGAGGGTTGGTGACAAAATACAACCCTGCCTGACTCCTCTCTCACTCTTTACCCAGTCTGTTTCTATGTCCCCTAGTCTATATCTAGCCCTTGTGTCCACATACATACTTTGCACTATACTAACTATCTTTGAACTCAGTCCAATCTTTTCTAAGACTCTGCCTAACATTCTTCTATTCACCCTGTCATATGCTTTCTCTATATCCAGAAAACCCAAGTATAATTTACTACCCTCGTTCCTTTTCCTCTCAATCAGCTCATTCACCACAAACATGTTGTCTTCAGCTCTCCTATCCACACGGAAACCATTCTGTTCTTCACCCAGCACTCCAGTCTGTTCAATCCATTTACACAATCTCTCATTCAGCACACCACTGAACACTTTACCCACTGTATTCACTAATGCAATGGGCCTGTAGTTTTTCAACTCATCTTTACTCTTGTATCCTCCCTTGTGTAACAGAGTCACCCTACATTCATTCCACACTCTTGGCACTCTCTTCCTCCCACACCTGGTTAAAGAGCTCAGTCATCCTATCAATCAGAACTTCTCCATTTTGTACATCTCATATGGTATCTCATCCGGCCCTGCTGCCTTACCATTCTTTTGCCTTTTCACATTTCTCCACTTCCTCTCTGCTGATTCTATCATTCAATTCATCAGCATCCTTTCTCTCCAGTGTCACACACCCTTCTTTAACATCAAATACCTCACCAACACCTCCAATCTCTTCCCAGAACTCTTTGATCACCTTTCTCATCTCTTCCTTGTCTGTCGCCACTGTCCCATTCACCTTGAGGCTCTCCACATTTTCACGGTCAGACATCCCCTCACCCCTCAGGAATCTATACCATTCTTTGCCACCTTCCATGCCTTTCTCTCTGAGGGACTGAATCATGTTTCTCTCACACCTACCCCTGGCATTCATTATCTTTCGCTTCGTCACTCGCTGCTGCCTCACATATGCTGTCCATGCATTCTGGTACTTACTTTCTGCCTCTTCACTCTCATGCCTCCTCTTTCTCAGCTGTCTACACACCTTATTTAATCTCTTTCTCTCTCTCTCCTGGCATCCCTAACCTCATCGTTCCACCACGGCTTACACGTATGCTTTCTGGCACTCGTCCTCACATACCCTATCTGGCTGGCAGCTATGTTCTTCACATTCTCAACAAATCTATCATTCAATTCATCCACATCATTCAAGCTTTCATCTTCCCAGCATCTCTCACTCAGGTCTACCTGGAAATTCTCCCATCCTGCATCTCTTAGCCTCCACCTTCTCCTCTTAGCTTTTGTATTCCTATTCTGTCTCCCATTCAACTTACACTCCAACACCAGCATGTTATGGTCCGAGACAATGTCAATCGTTTCATCCTCATCAATCCACATGCGTCCACCATCTCACGCATTCTCCTATTCACTAACATATAATCAATCGCAGACTCCTGGTTCCTCGCACACCAAGTCACTCGTCCTTCAGCCAGGGTCTCATTCAGGTTCTCCAACTCCATCTCATTTACAAAGCTGTCAAGCATTTCTCCATTCCTGTTCATTTGCTCGCCTAGTATACCTACATGTGCATTCATATCTCCCATAACAATCACTCTCTCTCCAGCACATTCTCCCACGATCTTCCTTAGAATACCATACTTCCTGCTGTTCTCTGTCACTACTCTCTCACCCTCTACTGTCATGTATACTACAATCACCACCAAACTTTCACACTTCCTATGCTCACCTGTGCACTCTACCTTCACTGCTAGAATATCCTCACTCATGGCACAGCTTCCTACATCTAGTTTTTCTACTCTAAAATTCCTTTTCTTCCTATACATGATAGCTACCCCTCCTCCTACTCTGTCCTGCATCTTCCGTCCCTTTCCAATCATCACATACTCACTACCATCCACTTTCACATCATCCCTCAGGTGTGTCTCGGTCATTCCGACTAAGTCAAAATGCCACTCTTCCAGCTCCTTAGACACGTCCCCAAATTTCCCAGTGCCCCATCCTCTCACATTCACACACCCAATCTTCATGCATCCTGACGCCCCGTGGGTACCTCCTCTTCCTTTCACATTTGCACACTCTTTTGCTGCAGGTTCCCTGCTCTCTTTCATGCTTCTGTCCTCCTTTTCTCTCATAAAAACACCCACCCCTCCTCTTCGGATTCTATCCTATTCCTTCTTACCTTCCTCCCATCGCTGAGCCCACTCCACCAGGTTCCAGGCCACCCACACCTTTCCTATATTGGACATATGCACTCCGTCCTGTGTCCACACCTGTCTCCAGTCCATCTTCTCCCACAACTGCATCCCGTCACATTTCCAGTCTTCCTACCAACTTTCCATTCACCCATCTCCTCTCCCGACCAAAAGCCTGACGCTCCTTGCCCTGCCTCTTAGGGATACACATCATCAAGGGCCTCCTGTGTACCTTGCGCTCCACCACTCTAACTATTTCCTCCATCACCCTAACTGTCTCCCGTGCTCCTATATCTTCCAGCCTGTTTCCTCCTCCCTCTATCACCACCAGGTCTTTGGGCTCCATCTGGTGGAGGGAATTCATCACCGCCTCACGGATGCCCCGGATATTGGCCCCTGGTTTGCTCTTATCCATCACCTTGTAACCACCTTTGGACAGGGAGTATATTTCTTTTCCTATTCCTCTCATCAACCACATCCTCTTAACTTTACTCCCTGTCTTGAGCCACAGTCGCTTGCCATCCTGGATATACCTCTAAGATTGCCAACCTACACCCATCCATGCCGACTCAACATTATCCTGGTCCTCCTTACCTCTCTGTCCATTAACCTGTGTGGCTGGGGGTATCCTGTACTTTCCTGCTCCTAGCTCCTCCCCTGGCCTCCTGTACCTTCGACTCCTTACTTGCCTCCCCCAAGCTACTGTCCTCTTCCACCCTCAATTCTTCACCGCCACTCCCCTTGGCTACCACGGAGTCTGTTACAGCCTTGTTGCTGTAAGAGTGGTCAGACTCCTGTGGGGTCAGCGTACATGTGGCGCCCCCTACCACTTCTACTTCTCCCTCACTACTAGAGTCAGGGACCTCCCCTGTCCTACCCGTGTCTCCCTCGTTCTTTGCTTTGCGTTTCTCCTCCCACCATGCCCTGGTAATGTCTAGGCACTCAGGGCATAGGCCTATAAGGAAGTCGTTGCTCAGCAGCCTCTGGCTAGCTTCCTTTAGGCCCATACATCGCGTGTGGTACCAATTACCACAAAACTCACACGCTATAGAAGTACCCCTATTATCCACCTCACCTTTACATACCTTACAGTCATTATCATACATCCTGCTTGATCACACAAGAAGAGAACGAAACAAACAAAGAAAATCGGGAGCAAACACCACACCACGTCTTACCTTCTCGGCGATCTTGATCTTGATCTTGATTCTACAGGTGTCCCAGGATTTCTCCTGAGGTAGGCCTTAGTATCGGCAGCTCCTGTAGGGGATAAAAAGAAAAAAAAAAGGCGGCAAGAACCTAAACCAGACACCATCCTTATTACTACTAATCCCTGCATCTGGCACTCCACATTCTCTCCAGGAACTCCTTGACAGCTTCTATCATCCTTTCACTCGTGTATCCACACAGTCCCAGCAGCAACAGCATCCATTCCCTTCCAGTCTTCTCCACCCTGGCATCCCCCAGTTCCCTCAGCACCACTTGCATCATCTCATTTCTGTCTCTGGCATACTTCACACACTCCAGCATCACATGCTCCACCGTCTCGTCCTCTCCCATGTCACACATCTGGCACACTTTGCTGCGGGACTCTGAACATCTGTAACTCCTTGCATTCACATCCATGCACTGTGCCCTAGCTCGGAAGAGGTGGTCACCCCCCCGGCTGCCATCATATCACTTTTGTTGTTGTTGTTGTTGTTTTCGGGCTTCGACGATCCCATAGATCCTATGAGCCCGTTTTCATACTTTTCATGGCGTCAGGTCACTCTGGCAGGTGTAGCTGCTTGGAGTGTTTGCTCGTTACCAACGGGAATAAATTTTGTGGCATTATATTTTTCTTCGGAAATATTTTTTTATTCTGTTACTTACCCGATACTTGTATTATGAAATTATGTAAATAAAAAACAAAAAAAATGCTAGTATAATCATGTTTTCTTCAATATCACCAATGTTGATATTTTGTAAGCAATGCGTTCTAACGCGCGAAGTACAGTACATCAAAAGCGATCTAAGCACGACGACTTTCGACGGCCCTAAATCGTTGACCCTAAGCTAAGTACGATTTTAGACTTAACTCGCATCGGCCTTAGACAGTTTCGTTGATATGGGCCTTGGGCCCTACCAATGTCAAACTGTGGAAAACTTTAGGCATAGGTATAAAAAACTGCTCTTTCAGAAATCCAGCTGCTCCTGATAGGGATGTGTATGTTTTTGCTGACGCTCCTCACCTCATTAAATTAATCAGAACTAACTTTTTGGATTCTGGATTTTAATTTCCAGATGGGAGACGCGTCCTCAGTGGATGCGTCAGAGAGCTTGTCTCAAGGAGTGTCAGCGACTTAAAAAACAACACATCGCTTATCAGAAAACCATGTTTATGTTGATGGTTTTAAGAGGATGAAAGTAAGTCTTGCAGCTCAGCTATTATCAGAGTCCACTGCTAAGTCTCTAAAATACTTTGGAGATAGAGGATTGCTACAAAGCAAAGACTGGGATGACACAAGCCAATTCATTTACCTATGTGATTCTTGGTTTGACGTCATGGATTCTAGAGCTCCCTATAATCACAAAGTCTCTAGACATGCATATGGGTTGAATCTTGAGGCACAAAATGACATATTGAATCGTATGATACATTCTGCAAAGACTTTGAAAGTCATTGGTAGCAGATGCATGTATCAGTTTCAAAAAGAACTCATTGTGTCATCTCAGTCTTTGCAAAAATTGTATAACATGGTGAAGGAAAAATACAACTTTTCCTACTTATTGACACACAGGTTGAATCAAGATGGACTAGAGCATCTTTTTGGCAAGCTCAGACAACTGGGTGCTTCCTATGAACATCCGTCGCCTGTTGCCTTTAAGCACAGAGTGCGGTCACACATTCTTGGAACATACAGCAAGCTACTTGCACATAATAGTAATGTTGAATGGAAAGATGATGACGTATCAGCATCACAAGTAACTGATATTTCTGAATGCTCTAATAATAGCGTGTCTACAGATGATTCTCATGAAGACTCCTTAGAGCATGAATTGTGTTTATCTGCTATGATGTTTGCCTCTCTTGATGCTGATGAATTGGAGGCAGCTGATGACACAGAAAATAGCTTCGATGATGATGTTATGGCGCCCTTAGAACTGGAACAAGAGATGAAAACAGAAAGGTTGCGATATGTTGGTGGTTATTTAGCCTTCAAATTTCCACAGCATGACTTTCTTGGATCGCATGTAAAGATAGGTGAAGGCACATGGAATAAGTCAGCTAGTCGTAACAAGGAAGGGTTAATGACTCCAAGTGACTTTTTTCTTAATGACTCCAAGTGACTTTTTCTTTAAAGAGCTTAAGAAAATGAAGAACCTGTTTTGGTGTTACCATGGAGAGAGTTCACTTAAACCCAGCAAGAACTCGACAAAAATATTGGCTGCACGTGTGTAAATATGTACCTTTACCAAAAGAGGTTATTGACCACTTTGTAAGGAGTCGCATGTTTTTTTTAGAATGCGTGTCCTGAACAGGGCCATTATATATTCCAGGTGTAAAAAAAGAAAATTTTCAAAACTGATCAGGTAGCTACTACACTGTTAGAGATAAAACTAGGTGTGCAATTATTTACTATTTTACTTTTAATATACGTTGGTTAATATTTTATGCTGAATTTTCTTACCCTTTTCTTGCATTTGCTGATGTGGGTTATTGCTGATGATGAAGAAAAGATAATTTGGCTTTACTTGCCAGTGCAAATAAGTATATATATATATATATATATATATATATATATATATATATATATATATATATATATATATATATATATATATATATATATATATATATATATAGAGAGAGAGAGAGAGAGAGAGAGAGAGAGAGAGAGAGAGAGAGAGAGAGAGAGAGAGAGAGAGAGAGAGAGAGAGAGAGTGTGTGTGTGTGTGTGTGTGTGTGTGTGTGTGTGTGTGTGTGTGTGTGTATACGTGCGAGTAATGTGAGTCTGTGGTAGTTACTCTTCACATCCACCCGTTTTCTTTTCTGGTAAACGTGGTCACTCCCCATTTCCCTACCCGAACCTCGTACCCAACCAACCTCCCAGCCACCACCCACCTCGCATCCCCGTGACGTCACTGGGTGCGCAGAACTCGGAAAGCGGAATAATCCTGTATTCTCTTAATCCTGCTCTGGGTGGCGTGGACGATGGCGGTGGAGGAGGATGGGTGGCGGGAGAGGAGGAGGTGGAGTGAGGAGAGGGAGTCAGTGTAGATTACTGCTTTGCCCTTGGTATGACAGACCTGCAGGTGGTTGACGGCCTGGTGAAGGGCATACAGCTCTGCTGTCAGGAAGTCTGTCTCTGGTGGGAGTCGCCATGTTCTGCAGATGGATGTGGCGGGGTCGTAGATGGTTGCAGCGGTAGAGGGTGGTGATGGAGAGTGGGAGCCATCTGTGTAGAGCTTGACGTGGTGTTTAAACAATGTCTTGTCCCTCTGATGGAAGAGTAGTGATGCTAATCTGCTTGAAGAGTGCCGGTTGGGGAGGCCGGGAAGGTGTAAGGTGAACATGGGGGAGAGGTCCAGCCATGGTGGGATGGGAGAGCGTGGGCTAATGGGCTGTGAAGGTGGTGGTGGTAAGCCCAGGATGTTGAGGGTTTGTAGGGCTCTGACAAGGAGGGGTTGCCGTGCTCCAGGGAGCCATACAGGATTGTGTTGGTCCACCCCAGAGGTGGAATAGAGGGTAGCGAGGGGGTGAGACTGGGGTAAGCTCAGAATGTGGTGGTAATGCTGGCACAAAGTCTCTCTTCTGTGAATAGATAAAGGGAGGATTCCACTCTCTGCATGTAGAGAGACGAGTGGAGAGGATTTCATGGCCCCCAAGGAGATCCTGAGTGCAGCATTCTGGATGGGATCCAATTTGTTGAGGAGGGAGCGTGCTGCTGAGCTGTAGATACTGCTGCCATACATTAATTTGGGTCTGATGGTGGTCAAGTAGTAACGAAGAAGAAGATCACGGTTGGCTCCCTATCTGACTCCAGCAATCTTCTTCAGAATATCAAGACGTTTATTGCAAGCAATGCGTAGATGGTCTATGTGTCTGGCCCAGGAAAGACGAGGACCATCTAGGCATAGACCCAGAAAGGTGTGCGTCCTGGAGTAGGGGACACCCTGTCCACACAGTGATGTAGTAGGTGAGGATGGGAGGTGTTTCAGGGTGAAGCACATAAGTGTGCTCTTAGGAGCACTAACCGTCAGGCCCCAGGTGGTTACCCAGTCACTCAAGGCAGCTGCAGCTTCGTGCATGTTGGTCTGGCCCATGGCCAGTGTCGGTGCGCGGTTGACTATGGTGATATCGTCGGCATATATGAGGAGTTGCGAGTGGAGAGGGATGTGAAGGTCAGACAGGAGGATGTTGAAGAGGAGGGGGCTGAGGATGGAGCCTTGTGGGACGCCTCTGCAGATGGGGTGGGAGGTTGATAAGGAGGCACCCACTGCCACTTGATAAGAGCGGTGGGAGAGGAAGTCTCGGATCCAAGCGAGGGTGGTACCAGCAATGCCCAGTTTGGCCAGCTTGTAGACGATTCCCTCGTGAGGTGCTGAGTCAAATGCACCCTCCAGGTCTATGAAGAGGGCAAGCAAGACCTGACGTTGGCGGTACGTGTCACTAATGTGAAATTCCATTTGGCTCAGGACATCGATGGTGCCTCTACGAGGTCGGAAGCCACATTGCTCCTCCCTCAGCAAGTGCTTCTCCTCAGCCACCAGGTGAGACGCGTAGTCACAAGACGCTCCATCAGTTTCCTGATGCAGGACAGGAGTGCGATGGGCCGGTATGCAGATGAAAGAGTTGGATCCTTGCCTGGTTTGTGGATGGGAATAAGTACGGAGGGTTTCCAACATGTAGGGTAAGTCCCCATCGTCCAGCTGGTGTTGTAGAGAAGGAGGAGGCCATCCAGGATGGGAGGAGTGAGGTGGGTTAAAAACTCATAGGGGATGGTGTCGAGTCCTGATGCCTTGCCGGTGTGCAGTGTGGCTAGGGCCTCTTTCAGTTCTTGTTGGGTGAAAGGCTGGGTGAGTTGCGGATGACCCGGAGAGGTAGTGGAGGTGGTGATCATGTGGTGTAGGTCGGGTGGAGGTTGTAGGGTTGGGAGGATGCTCAGTTTCTGGTGGTAGTGATGTGCCAGCAGTTCCGCCTTCTGAGCGTCATCGAGTGGGGCCTGGGCTCCACCCGTTAGAGGTAAGGGTTGACGAGCCCTCTTACCCTCCATGGAGTGCAGGAAAGCCCATGTTCTCTTGGTGGAGGAAGAGAACGAAAGGGAGGAGCAGTGAGAGGCCCATGCACTCCTCTGAGCCTTTAGGATGGTTTTAGCACAGACTGCATCAAGGCGACGATATTCCCTGCCAGCCTCAATTGTAGGTGTTCTCCTCCACCTGGACTAAGCCCTTCGACGGGCCTGCACTGCCTGGGCACACTCATCACTCCACCAAGGTTTCCTGGGGCGGCGAGGTTTGGAGCGGGTGACTTGGTGAAAGGCAGCTTTGCCTGCTGCCTCTAGTGTGCACTGGAAGGATACTGCAGCTTCTTCTAGTGGGAGGGTGGAAGTCTCTGGGGAGGGCTGAAGGGCTTCCCTGTACTGGGGCCATGCAGAGGGCTGTAGCTTCCATCGGGGCAAGCAGCTAGGGTGAGCTGTTGGGGTGCTTGTGGGATGGAGGCCAGAACAGGGAGGTGGTCGCTCCCCATGTAGGGACCAGTGGAGAAAGTAGAGTTGTGGAAAGCTGGGTCCCCGAGGAACAGATCCAGGACCGAGGAAGCTCCGGTGTGGGGATGAAATCTGGTAGCGAGACCAGGAGGGCTCAGTAGGGACAGGTGAGGAGAATTCATTAGGATTTGGAACAGGGCAGTACCTGAGGTGTTTTGTGGTGTAGTGGCAGGTCCGGTTCCCAGCACTGGTGATGGGCATTAAAGTCACCCATGATAAGCACAGGAGGTGGAAGGAAGTGATGAAGTGATCAAGTTCTTGATGTGTAGCACCACCTGGGTTATAAATGACAGCCACGGTGAGCCAGATGTGTCGTAGCCTAACCCTGCTAGCAACAACCTCCAGACGACCAGCAGGCCAGTGAGGGAGGGAGAAGGGAGAGTGAAGAAGCTCATCACGCAGGGCTAGGAGGACACCCCCGCCACGTCCCTGAGGACGGTCCTTCCTAAGGATGGTATAGCCTGGAAGCTTGAGTGTAAGGTGAGGTGGCAACCAGGTCTCACACAACCCGACCACTGAGGGAAGTGTGTCCCGGAGGTGCGACTGAAGCTCGGCTGTCTTCCTGGGGAGAGACCTGGCATTCCAGAAGAGAAAGGTAAGGGCCATTATTGAAGGAAAGTGGTAAGTAGCTTGGAAAGAGTCGGCCACAGGGTGGTGAGGATTACAGGCACAGAAGTGCCCGTTTGGTACAGTTGGTAGGCATCCCGGAGAAGGGTGAAGACTTCGGAGAGAACCTCCTCAGTACGTAGAGGAGAAGTAGGGCTAGGTGTTGAGCAGGTGGGGTCTGCAGGGCGGGCAGGCTGCCTTGGGGGCATGGTGGGCATGGGACGAGGTGAGCTGCCAGGACGGGAAGAACGTCCCATCCCCAAGTCTTGGTGGTGTGAGGGGGAATGTGGCTGGTGGACTTCAGCTACAACAGTGTGGTGAGTAGAGCCGTCTATTTGCATCGAGGGCGTTGGGGTTGGTGGAGGTGGTTGGTATCTATGAGGTTTCGGGTGAGGCTGGCGACGGTACCTAGTGGGACGGGTTGTGAGGCTGGGTTCGGGAGCAACGGTAATGTCATCAAGCACGATGTCATCCTCATTCTGAGGCCCCTGAAGGGCAGAAAACCTGCTTCCTGTGGTGATGGCAGAGAAACAGACACCTGACTGGACTTGCCTTACTGGTGGAAGGTGAGGCCTGGTTGAAGTGGCAGATGCAGGTGAAGTGTGGTTGGGGCTGTGTGGAGAAGGTGCAGGTGGAGTATGGCTTGTCCTGTGAAGTGCATGTGGTTTCTGTAGAGCGATGATTTGTAGCTCCTTGTTTATGGCGTGGAGGGGCTTGCCGTCTTGTGCCATGGCTGTGTAAACCTGCTTGGCATGGCGATTGAGGGGACAGTACGATGACCTAGGACCATGTGCCCCCCCACACTGGAAGCAGTGGTATGGCCTAGTGCAGGTGGTGTCCTTGTTCTGCTTGTAGGAGTGGGGACCACTACATCTGGAACAACGAATCGCTGGCCTGCAGGTGTTGATGGAGTGGCCGATCTTTTGGCATCCAGGGCAGCGGAGGAGAGGAAGGAGATATGGTAGAGGCCGGTAGACCACTTGGGAGATAGCCACCTTTGTAGGAGGTGTGCCCCTAACCTTGAGGAATACCCACTTCCCAGTGGTGGCTCTTGGCAGGTGATGTGCTGGGATCCAGGCAAGCTCTACCACACGTCCACCGTCAAAGGCCTGAAACTTGTCCAGGACGTCAGTCAGGGCCACGTCATCTCCTAGCGGTCCCACCCTAGCATACTGGAAGTCACCACACTCCCCCTCAGCTCTGTGGCAGTAAACTGACCATTCCCCCAGGTCAAAGGTGGTGCTGGACAACTGAGGTACCTTGGGAAGGTGGTGTTCCCACACAGCAATGACGAGGGCGGACCCGTTGCCCAGAGAACGAGTTTCCTCCCCCATGATGTACTTCACCAGGTTTGACTGATGGAGGGCGTGGGAAACTTTGCTAGGATTATTGAAAATCCTAGCACCAGAGACAGCACGCAAGAGGAATGACACTTTTACATACTGGTCAGGGTGGGGCTGAAAGTCCTGCTCGATGCGTGGAGTCTTGTCTCCTGGGGCGTCCTTCACGGGCGAGGTTGGGCAAGTCCGCTTGTTGGGGGTGGGGAGAGGTGGGAAGGCTTCGGTGGGCATGGCAACATCTGCGGTGGGCGGCAGACCAACCTCCATGTTGGCCATCACCTCGGTTGATGTCGCCGCCTTGCAGGCGGGCGACTGCACAGGTCACCGCTATCTGAGTCCGCAGCACACCTGTCCTGAAGGAGACAGTGCTCCCGGGATCCCTTGCGCCGGCAGGAGGAAAAACACAGAGAGCGGCTGTTGAAGTCTTTCCACAACGGCAGCCAGAAGCGGTCCGAAACCAATTTTCTAGAACAGGCTTGGTGCGTAAACAGGGAAAAATCCTGATCCACGATGACAGTTCCACAGAAGAGGAATGGCCGGATCAGCTAACAAACCTGATGTTGATCTTGATTTTGATGATATGGATGGTTCGGGATTCACATTATTATAGTCCTCCTGAAGCTCCAAGTGCTGAACAGGCCTTTGAATCGGCAAATACTGTAGAAGACAAACAGAGAGAGAAAAAAAAAAACGATCAGTATCATAACACTAATCCTGATTGATTGATTGATACATTTATTTTTGAATTAATAAATAATTACAACAAAGGAGGAGGATGGGCCTTGCCACCCACCTCCTGGGCAAAGACTTAAGGTTAAAGTATCACAAAAATAACTCTGGACAGTATACACAACAAGAATACAAGTATTTCGATAAATAAATACACATATGCACACCTTATTGCCTAAGACATCCTACAGTTTGGGAGCAAACTGAGGATATTCCCTGAGTATATCCCTGAGAGTGGCAGAGTCTAGGAGATGGTCAATGAGGCTGTACAAGTCATGCTGACCTTATGGCCTAAATTTAGCAATGAGAGGACATTCCATGATATAGTGACGCAGAGTGTGTCCCCTTGGTGCAGCACACAGCACACACCAGGAGAAGCACTGACTTCCCAAAAGTATTTGTAGCCTAATCTGAGCCTCATTGCCACCCTGTCATGTGATGCAGTGTGTCTCCCGTAGGTGTAAGCATAGGTCTGGGAGACATGTGCACAGTGAAGACTAGTGCTACTGCCCCTATGGCAACAAAGCTCTAACTGATCACTAATGCTACTTTGTACAAAGTCCTTAATGCTACTCTTAACATAACCCAGAGTGTGCTCAGTGCCAGGGTCCACTGTGTCATCTTGTAGGGCACACTGAGCAAGGTGGTCTGCTTTTTCATTTAACGGGATACCCACATGAGAGGGTATCCAGATGAAATGGACCGTGGAACCGGCATCTTCTAGGGCGTGGATGAGATCAAGACACTTATTAACTAGATCACAGTCCATGGGGGAGGTGGATTGAAGGGCATGCAATGCAGCCTGACTGTCAATAAAAAAATATACATTCTTATGGAGAGGCGCCAAAATGTGGAGCGCCTCCAGTACAGCATACAGTTCTGCTCTAGTGGAAGACATGGGTGCAGGGAGCCGCCTGGAAACCTCAGTGTCAGTGTAGAGACTGGCAGAGATGTAGTCACGGATGAACAGCCCACATCCAGACCTGCTGCCATTGACTGACCCATCACAATAAACATGAATAGCCTGAAAGTGTGGGTACTTGGACAATTTAGTCATGAACATGTCTTGCAGCACATGAGGGAGCCAGTCCTTCTTGGGCTGATGCAATGAGTGAATATCAACACTGACACGGTGAGGGTTCCAGGCGGGTTGCAGCGGTGACATAACAACGTTAATACAAGCCTCGGCTACACCTACACTTGTCAGTAATCCCAAGATCTTCCTGAGGTATGGTGTTGTAGGAGTGCGAGGATCATAATACAGGGGTGTCAGTGATCCCTTTAGAGAGTCAGAGCCCGTGCATAGCATCCGACTAATTGTGCGACAAGTAATTTCCTGTACCCTACACATAATACTCGGCAGGTGCAGTTCAGCTCTGAGGACTTCAATCCGTGCAGTCCTGGGGCATCCCAAGATTATCCGCATGGCTTCATTCTGAACAAGCTCCAGGGGACGTAGTTGGGTGGCACTAAACTGTATTAAAACAGGAGCAGCATAATCAATAAGGGACCGTATGACAGATATACAAAACATTCATAGGACTGGAATGCCAGCCCCCAGGCCCCTGTTGGCTAGCAACCGAAGTGGTGCTAGCCGTGGCAGACAGAGGTCTCGAACATAGTGGACGGCTTGAAGAGACTTCCTGAAGCTCATCTGAACACCCAGGTACTTGTGTATATGAACTCTAGGGATGGGAACATTGTTTACAGTGGGCAGCCGAGAGACCTTCCCTTTAGCTTGAAATTTTGTTTTACATTCATTAATCACTAGTCCCATTTGGACTCACAACGCTGCCAGTTGTGACAAAGCAAACTGGAGAATTCTGGGTGTGGGGCATTGGAGGAGTGTGTCATCAGCATAGATGAGGACCTGGGTGCCCTGCGGAAAGGAACAGCGCGCAATTTTGTCCATTAAAACATTGAAAAGCATTGGACTAAGGATTCCACCCTGTGGTGTTCCAAGCTCAAAAACTTCCTCAGAGGAGACTGCACCTTGAAACCAAACCTGTGCTGTTCTATTGTACAAATAGTCCCTGATCCATCCTAATAATCTACCTTTGACACCTTTGAGAATGAGTTCCTCCATAATAACATCTTTGTTGGCCCTGTCGTAGGCACCCTTGAGATCGATCACGAAAGCTCTGCAGGTAGCATCCTTATTTACAAGACACTCAAGAAAACAATGACTTGTAGAGTGACCTTTTAGGAAGCCATGTACATTGCCAGAGAGTACATGGCCCACCTTGTATATAAGCCTGTTCAATATTACCCGTTCCATCATCTTACACAGACAGCTGGTGAGAGAAATAGGGCGAAAGGTGCCATCACCTTTGGGTATTGGGATGACGATGGCTGTTTTCCAAGAGCGGGGAAGCTTGCCTGCAGTGAAAGACATGTTGAATAAATCCAAGATAAGGTTATCTACCTTTACCTCCAGGAGAGCATTGAGGATATCATAGGTGATGCCATCCTTGCCAGGAGCTATTGACTTGCCCAACTTGACTGCCGAGAGGAGTTCATCATGCGTGATAGGCACACAGGTGTCGTCCAGCAGAGGAACACTGTGGCAAAGCAACTCCATCCTTCGTGGTCTTTGCTGATCAAGCGCCTCCTGGTGTTCCACAGGAAGGCCAAAGAATGATGAAGCTTCCTTCCACTGCAAGACGAGTTCTCGTGCCCTGCCTGCAGGATCAGGGTCACACACCTGCCGTCTGGACTTGCCCCGGACGCTGTTGACATGGTGCCACACCTCCCGGAGGGACCGGGTCCTGCGCACCTTGTCCAGGAAGGAGACCCAGTACTTCTTCATTTCCTGTTGCCGCAGATCCGTGAGGTGTCGAGCCACGGTAACCATGGCATCCCGTTACTCTGTGTCTGCTGGGTTGAGCTGCCAACGTCTCTGGTAGGCAGCGAGCGTCTGTTGGCAGTTCAGAATGACAGGGTCGGTAGCGTAAGTCCAGCGGCGTGGAGCATGGGCCCTTGCAGCAACCCTTGGAGTCGCGATGAATCTCTCGATGGTGTGCAGGAGTCCGTCGTACAGTGCCTCTGCATCAGCAAAGGAACCCTTCACGGCAGCGTACCATGCCACCACATGGACGACGAGGAACGTCATGTTGGATGGTGGCACCGTCAAGCGCTAAGACTAATCCTTACATCTGTCACGTCACATTCTCTCCAGAAACTTTCACAGTCTTTATCATCTTTTAATGGGATCTCTGAAGTCTAAGCAGTCCCAGCAGCCCTGCCATCCATTTCCTGTTTGGCTTCACTCTTTCATTTCTATTAAGCCCTTACTGAACCTGAGTCAAAATCACTTGCATCATCTCTCTCCTTGTGTCTCTCATACCTCTCGGCTCTCACACTTCAGCCACATGCTCCTCCGTCGCATTCAATCCATATCGCATATCTGATTGGGATGTGCACCGAAATGTGGTATACCGAAATACCCAAGGGCCAAGAGGTTGAATAACAAAAGGCGGCATAACGTCACAAGAGTGAAGCCAGTGCGCTATTGGTCTACTGCTGCCCCTACCCCATTTACATCCAAAACATTATTAGCCGTCCATTTTAAATACATGGGAACGCCCGAGTTACACTCCTTATTTTCCGTCTCATGTCCATGCTTCGAGTCTGCCTACCATATATATGACCTTAATAGACTCGTAATACTAGTGGCATACCGTGACACGAAGATTTAGACTGTAAATCATACATATGAATAAAATAATACAGTGTTTTTCAGCTTTGGTGGACTTGGATGAGAGGTGGAATGCTGTCTTTTAGGGCAAACAGATGAATGAACAAAGTCATGTACAAATGTAAATATACATGTGCATGTAGATGTAAACATATACATATACATGCACATTTAAATGAAGGATAAAGAAACTGTATATCAGGTGAAAGTTGGCCTGACGGTTGATTTTTCTTGGTACAGAAATGACTTAACACATGGATGTCAAATATATACTCTCTCTCTCTCTCTCTCTCTCTCTCTCTCTCTCTCTCTCTCTCTCTCTCTCTCTCTCTCTCTCTCTCTCTCTCTCTCTCTCTCTCTCTCTCTCTCTCTCTCTCTCTCTCTCTCTCTCTCTCTCTCTCTCTCTCTCTCTCTCTCTCTCTCTCTCTCTCTCTCTCTCTCTCTCTCTCTCTCTCTCTCTCTCTCTCTCTCTCTCTCTCTCTCTCTCTCTCTCTCTCTCTCTCTCTCTCTCTCTCTCTCTCTCTCTCTCTCTCTCTCTCTCTCTCTCTCTCTCTCTCTCTCTCTCTCTCTCTCTCTCTCTCTCTCTCTCTCTCTCTCTCTCTCTCTCTCTCTCTCTCTCTCTCTCTCTCTCTCTCTCTCTCTCTCTCTCTCTCTCTCTCTCTCTCTCTCTCTCTCTCTCTCTCTCTCTCTCTCTCTCTCTCTCTCTCTCTCTCTCTCTCTCTCTCTCTCTCTCTCTCTCTCTCTCTCTCTCTCTCTCTCTCTCTCTCTCTCTCTCTCTCTCTCTCTCTCTCTCTCTCTCTCTCTCTCTCTCTCTCTCTCTCTCTCTCTCTCTCTCTCTCTCTCTCTCTCTCTCTCTCTCTCTCTCTCTCTCTCTCTCTCTCTCTCTCTCTCTCTCTCTCTCTCTCTCTCTCTCTCTCTCTCTCTCTCTCTCTCTCTCTCTCTCTCTCTCTCTCTCTCTCTCTCTCTCTCTCTCTCTCTCTCTCTCTCTCTCTCTCTCTCTCTCTCTCTCTCTCTCTCTCACTTTTATTTAGAATGATGTGTGATTTCATGTCACTGGACATTGGAAAAAAGTATCAATCACTGAAATCTTACTTCACTCTTTGTTCCTTGCCATGTAATATAAGAGAAAGCATCTTTTTGCCATAATTTCTTCCGGAAACGGTCTGCTGTATTTCTTTCAATAATGTAACTATTTCGCATTAACACCGTTAATAACAGGTCTACATGACATATTTAGGGAATTTTAATGGAATTTACGTAAGTCAAACCATCAGTTCTTTCTAATTTTCCTCTAGTAATGAAAAAGAAAATGGCAATTTCCCATTGCTCAACACGGGAGAGGCTAATGTTTTGGGTGTAAGTTGCGATCGTAAGCTCCTCATAAGCTAAGCCCACTGGCTTCACATTTTTTAGTACAGCGGGATAGGAGCACGCCGTCTTATTCAACCTAACGTCCTTGGAAATACCGGTATTTAAGTCTCGGTATTTTCGATATTTTAGGTAGCAGTTCGGTATTATCTTTTTATGGGAGCAATGTCCAGCCCGCTCTCCTCCTTCGTTTCCCGGCTCTCTCTTCACAGCCCCACTCAACTGATTTGACGTCACTTATATGAAAAGAGAAGAGATAATAAATGGAGGAAGTGGGATTAAAACAGGAGAAAGAAAGAAATATGGATAATAAATGGAAGAAATGAAAATAAAATAGGACAGAAAGGAAAAAGAAAGTAATGAAACAAGAGATAGAAAGAAAAAAATGGATAACGAATAGAGGAATAGAAGGAAATGGGCATGTAAATAGGATACTGAATAAGGAAATAGGAGGAAATGATCATAAAATAGCAAATAGAAAGAAAATGGATAACGGACAAAGGAAGAGGATTTCCTATTTCCTTTTTCGTTATCTTCCTCATTCCTATTTCCTATTCCTTTATTCGTTATTCCTCTCCCCTTGTCCGTTATACATTTCTCTTTTTATCCACTGTTTTATTATCATTTCCTCATATTTCCTTATTCATTATCATATTTTCATTCCCATTTCATTTCCTCCGATTCCTCTATTCGTTAACCATTTTTCTTTATCTCGTGTTATTCCTTTCTATACTGTTTTATTTCCATTTCCTTCATTTATCATACATTCTCTTTCTACGAGGAGAGCGGAAGGGACGTCTTGTCTATATTAAGACAGCGCCATTTCGCCCACACTATGAAGTCATTTTGCCCACAAAGCATAACATATTATCTTTTACTAACATGGATCCACAGCTCCACGTGGCCACCTTCAAACGGGAGTTTTTATTTCAACCAGTCCGTTGGCACCATTAACGACATAGCAGGATTTTGTTTTCTTTATATGTAATAGGGGAAGGCTGGTCAAGGGCAACATGAAATAAGAAAAAGTCCACATAGTTGTCATTGCCTTTACAAGTCCAGGAGAGTGTAACTATGAATCTCTCTCTCTCTCTCTCTCTCTCTCTCTCTCTCTCTCTCTCTCTCTCTCTGATGTCACCACAAGCCTAAAGGTAAGATCACTGACGCACCTTTAAGTCACCTAAAACTACCTTGTGTGATTGTACAGACTCTCCGAAAATGTTAGATAAACGAAACTTTTCAACGCAAAAGATAGGGAAATGATACAGGTATTACAGGTATTTCTATATAAATATCGGTATATCGGTATCGTAATTTCATATCGAAAGACTGTATCGCTACGTTTCAGAATATCGGTAATACCTAGACTGACTTTTTTGTCGATACCGCACATCCCTAAATTTGACACATTTTGCCGTGAGAATATTTTACATCTATACGCTTCCATCATGCCAGCGTTCATACAAACGGGCTTCTTTCTCCACAGTAGCTTCTCTTTAGTTCCAACTCATTCTTCCCCACA
The DNA here is from genome assembly GCF_017591435.1 of Portunus trituberculatus. Lineage (NCBI taxonomy): Eukaryota > Metazoa > Arthropoda > Malacostraca > Decapoda > Portunidae > Portunus > Portunus trituberculatus. Next base: position 15,443,907 of record NC_059298.1, read on the forward strand.
CACTTCACTTCTCTGTCCTCTGTCTATCTCTTTTCCATTTTCTAATCCCATTCAGTTGCCATTCACATTCACTTTGGTTCCCCCCAATCATCCTCATCCTCCGCACAACTTGTATTCCTATCCTGTCCGTCATTATCATGCACATCTTCCTCTATTTGCTTTCACTTTAACCGTGCTCCATTCCGTATTACCTCTTCAGAGCTTCCACTGCTGTTTACTTAGCTCGGTGCCATATGGCACTGAATACAATGATCTATATAAACAGCATATCCTAATCTGCCCTACATCCAGCTTATCAATTTTACTTTCGTTCCATGCTACATCCATATCATATATTATAATCGAAAAAAAAGTAAAAAGTTTCATATAGCGAGGCTGCAGGAGACGGGAAAGCATGCAGTATAAGCAAGTTAAGAAGACGAGATAACATACAAGTTCGTTAGAGTCATTCCGAATAGAGAATGAATTAAAAAGTAAAAAAGATGAGAGGGGACCTATTGGAGGTCTTTAGCTATAGTCAACCTGTGTGCATAGTGGTTCTCTGGACGCCTGAATGATTTCAAAGGGTACCTGGAAATGCTGGGGTATAAGAAGGGCTACATGGCATGGCCTGATGTAAGAAAAAAAATGCGGGAAAAAAGCTAAGAAAATTGTACAGTACATGACTTAATAATATATTAGTACATTACTCTGAGGGCACTTTACTATATATTTAACACTATACAACAATTATTTAGGATCTTTGTTTTTTAATTAAAGAATAACGTCAAATTTTACTTTTTTTGTATAATTAATCTTCCTATGCACTAAAGTACACAAATTTCTCAAAACCTTTGGGAAGGTGCATGAACTTAATATTGAAGGATATTATTTAAAGATTCATATGTAATGAATAGATGATTGAGCAAATGAATAAAGCTGCTACTAATAGCCACGTGTGAAGAAAATTACCTTAGCTCTATTATGAGATAAGCTGAATCCCTTTCTGCAACTCACAAGGAAGCCGCCTTACCAGCCACAGCACGTGATTAGCAGCAGCTTGGTGTATGGCTAGAAGTCCCACCGGAAGCGGACCATAAAAGTGACGCTGAATGACGTACTTGGCCGAAATGATAAGCATCCCATGTGGTGAATATAAAGCCGGGAAGGCTTGTCACTTCCAGCACTGAAGCCACAGCAGCGAAACCTTCGTCGCGTCTTGACAACACTGAACCATGCAGATCACTTCGTAAGGCTTATTCCTAAATTCACACAACTTATATAACATTGTTTTTAGAAGGAAGAGTACTGTTCATTTATTCTATGATTTTGATAATGTAAAAATGGCATATCCTAAGTCCGTGAGGTGTGAAATGAATGCACTTTTGGGGCTTAAATGGACAGTAGTAGTATTTTATTCAGTTGGGATACGAGGCAGTTGCAAAATTACCTCAGCCCTCATGTCAACCATAGTCATTGACTGGGAAATCTATGTCTATTTACGTCAAGATACAATCATTATATATATATATATATATATATATATATATATATATATATATATATATATATATATATATATATATATATATATATATATATATAATTGTTTGATGAATTGTGACTTGTGTCATTAGACAATATATATATAATTGTTTGATGAATTGTGACTTGTGTCATTAGACAATCTTAAGTTTGTCTCTGTATCCAGTCATGAAATGTAGGTACAATTAAACAATATAGAAATGTCTCCAGACCTAATAAGTTTCAGATAACTAAGAAGGTATGCCAGCATGCAAGTATACATTCTCATGGTAATCTAGGCATAACATCCACAGGATCCTCACGGTATGCTTCGGGGTTATGTTGGCGTCAGCCCCAATTGATGCCGTTCCTGCTTACCCTACGGCACCCTCCGAGATTTCAGCCCTGTGCCCTATGCCTCCCGGACCGTATCCTCTTATCATGTCCAACCCAGCAGACTGTGGCTCCTTCTATATATGCTCCTGGAGCACTGCCTTCCTCCAGTTTTGTCCTAAAGGCCTCCACTTCAACCCGAAAGTTCAAGTATGCGATCACGCGGGGAACGTCCACTGTGTTAAAACCATGACTCAAGCACCACATGCAGACAACACCAGTTCAGTCGCTGCCAGCACTGAAGCCCACACCGAAATCCCTACCACTGCACCACCTCCCAGCACCACCACCATCTAAGAACGCATGCTGCAACACCACGAATGACCGCGGCAGAAGAGGATGTGGTACAAGAATGGTCTAAACTCAAAGGACGAAGGAAAATGACCCTCCTGACTAATGATTTACAGTAAAAAAAAAAAAAATATATAAGGAACTGTACCTCTTATTTCATGTTACTTTTGTACGAGTGAAAATTTTAATACATGTTTGCACAATGTTTCTTGTTTGCATAATATAACCATTCATGTATATGGGCTTAGTACATCCATATGACATGTAGTACGTTTATGTGCTCACCGCTCAGAACACAAAATATTGCCAGTGACTTTACCAGGATGTACGAGTGGTTCGCTGGTCCACTTAACCTACAAAAAGCCATGGAGACACCTACTGTTCTTTTGAAAGTCTTTATCCGAATTAAAAGAATAACCAAGATTTGTTAAAGGCTTGTATTCTATAGAATACACTTACTTCACTGAATCTCAAAATCCGGATAAATTCCAATCACTGTTCCAATTCCAATCACGACCACGTGATTGGAATTGGAAGAGTTGATCACGTGAAGGTGGTATGGAAAACCCAGTGTAGTATGAGGGACTAAGAGATTTATGTCACGAAGCTGGAGTCGAGTGAGATCCTTTACAATTCAACGTGGCGGAGGAGGATGCAGAAGACAGGTGTGGGCGACATGTGCGGGTGGCTAACCCAACATTGGATTAATGGAACAGGAAAGTTGGGTTTTGCAATTTTCACCTGTCAGTTAACTTTCACTTTTGCTTCTCGCTGGGGTGTATTGGATTTCTCTTCGAATCTGTTCCTAAAAACTAGACACACCCAAAAGCTCCAGTGATGTTTAAGTCCGATAATAGGAACTGGAGCTTCGCACCCTATTCCGAGCTTCAGCACTACCATTGTTACAGTAAATATTATCAATATTCTGATACCTATTGTTACTACAATTATCATCATTATTAAATAAAGTGCATACAAGAACTCTAGAAGATACCCGAGAAGGAGCAAAGCAAGTCCCAGATCTCATAAGAAAATTTTGTGAAGGAGTTCCGGAGATAAATTTTCAAGGTATAAGGTAAACAGTTTTTTTTTAGTTATTTGAATTTGCATTGTAGGGTACAGTACACGACAGACATGAAATTTTAACTTTCATACAATCGCTAAAGATAAGAATGTCTATGCCTCGGTTCGTCAGATTGCACTAAGTCGCGTGAGGCAAGTCGTCCAATCTGCAACCAACATGGCTGAGTAGTAACTGACTAAACATATATTTATACATAGGATGGTCATGTATTGTTACACGCTGTCAAAGCCTTGGTGGCCAATGGTCTATGGTGAAACTGGTTGCTCTTGGTGACACTTATAGCCTGTTTGGGGAACAGCACCCCCCCTCATGACGAGCTGAGTTAAGACACTCGTTCTGTTATACTGACCAAGTAGCAAATAATGGTCAGGGAAGGGCGGAAAGCGCTGGCTGGGCACGGCAACGTACTCAGCCCAAGACACTCGTGGAGTACTTAAGGAAGCAAACTCCTTTAAGGTTGCTCCTGAAATGCAAATTAAGGCTTAGAAAGGTTTGGTCGTTCGAGTTTGATTTAGATACAACCAATGCAGACTTAGTTCCTTAATATTACTGGCTACTACTCTATTTTACTGACCTACAAGGCTGTACACAAGTGTAGTGCCATTCTCCTGAAGCGCCACCACGATGTAAGCACCAGTGCTGCGACTACCAGCGAAGAAAACGGTGAGTCGAGTCTTGGCAGCCATCCTATGAACACTCTCCCAAGTAAGCGTCCTCGATGCTACATCCACAGAATGTAACTGTGAATATAGAAGTTCATCGTTGTAATTTTTCTTTTTCCACGCGCGTTCATACTCAACAACAGACCAACACCTTGAACTCCTAAACCACCTGAAGCCTCACCTCCAGTAGGAACTCGTCTCTGTGCACTTCTGCTCTAGTGATGGCCAGGAGAAGATACAAGCGTCCATCTTCCTCCACGAATACGCAGTCATCAATACTTCGCTCAGTCTGTACCACCTCTCCTTCGTCATCGTCCACAAGTAGCATACCATGTCCCGCAAGGCTTCTGAAGCTGACAGTCTGGTTTCTCGGCGTCACAGTGGTCTTATAAATGTCTGACAGAAGAGAGGAGGACTATGGAGACACAGCTAGATATCAAAACTTAAAAAAATAACTTGGATAATAAAGTCAATTGACAATTTAATCTCAATGGTTCCCTAGTATCAATGTGATTTTAATAGATGTGTCAATTGAAGAGTAGCTAAATTTGGTTACTTTCGCTGTACAAGAATATGCATTATACCAAAGGCAGTGTGGACGGTCCGTTTCGGTGACAAATTGCCAGAGAGCAAATTGAGGTTGTAGATGGCGGTGTGGTCAGCAGCATGGACCCTCAGCGTTACTAGATTCCCCTCAGCAAACATAGACAGACGCTCACCAGACTCGAGGGAATTGTGTATCTGTTGAAAGATTATGGGATCCGACTTGTGTCCGCGAGACCTTTATCTCTGAGATCAGTACACGTCAAAGTCGCAAGAAAGATTTTCATGCGTTCTATTAGAACTAAACTTATTAATCAAATGAGTGTGCGGAGCCAGCATACCACGATGTTGTCCCTGGTGACCTTCCAGATAGCACTGGAGACATCGCAGTTCTTATTTTCAGATTCCGTCACCACCGTCACGGCCGTCGCTGCCGCCGCGACATACACCTGCACACAATAGAAATCGAGATCATATAAAAACGTAAGTGCTTGCTAACAATTCCTAATTTGAATATATTGTTGGGTTTATCCTGCAACCGTAGCAGTAAGGCAAAGCAACAGCTACACACGAGAACGTTGGTAAACTACCCGGTCTGTTATAGTGTCACTCCTATGTGAAGAAGAATGAAGGGTTGCAAGACCCCGGCATCCGCCATGTTCACGAGTCTAGTCTC
>NC_059298.1:15459058-15469058 GCF_017591435.1 Portunus trituberculatus
TTCATTGATTCGTTCTAGCCTCATAAGTGCTTCGCAACCGTTTCTCAACTGTAGCCATGTAGACAAGTTACAGTGGTTTATAGCCAGTCATAACTGATAATGCCCTAGCTATTTTTGCCATGTCCTCAATGCAGGCTTCAATATCTAATTTTTCTTTCATGAAGAGCTGACAAGACTTGAGTAAAAAGTTCTGAAATAAACAAAAATCATTACAATATGCAACTTTAAAGCCTTTGCCTGAACTTGTCAAACCTGTGATTACGTCCGTGCCACTGAGGCCAAATGACGCCAGGCCAGCAAGGTTACGGTTGTTGTAAAAGCCCAAGATGTGGAGGGCAGCTTTGACATCTACGTCGACAAAGTAGTACGGGGCGGTGATGATCTGCTGCGTATGGCGAGTTAGGAGGCGGCTCCTCAAGTCAATCCCGTTAATAGTTGTGGCCTCGAGATTGCCTTGTAGTGTCAAGCCACCTTCAAACGTCTTCTTCCCTGGAAATACCAGTACTGTCTTGCTAAGCAATTCTCATCAACGGCCTCAACACCAACACCGAGGCATGCCTTCATTGTTTAAGATATGCACAGCATGACACAGTTACGCTCACTATAAAGTTTCATTGGCTTTTTTTTCTTATTCAACTGAATTACTAATTAACTTCTAATTACATGTCAGCGTAATTGTCCATTTCCTATATACCCAATTTCCTATATAACATTTAATTATACAAACACTGCAGAAAAAAAATAAAATTGATATACCATACACAGTATCACCTGTAATAACGTAGGTTGACTGGTCTAGATAAACTACGTTTTGACTCAGCTCCAGCAGATGTACACCGCTCACCAGACCTTCCACCGCCACATCACGCTGGAACACCAGGTCACCCCAAGTTGCGTCTCCAGTAATCATCACATCATCCGAAAGATGGATGGCCTTCTGGCTTATATCGGTGATATTAAGCCCATTTGCACCAGTCTGGTTGTGTGTGGTGACCGGGCCGTCGACAGTGAGGGCCGTGAATTTGACATTGCTGGTGATCACAGTGAATTGGTCCTTCATTACCAAGTTGCTTGTGAGTTGATCCGCCCTGTAGCCGTTAATGGTGCCGACAGTAAGGGCGGCGTGGGATAACACAGACCCTTCAATGGTGAGCACGCCTTGGTAGTAACCAGGGGAGGCAAGGCTCACTCTCTTCATGTTGAGCAAAGGGATGTTCACGCCGTTGATCGTGTGCCCTTGGGCCATTTGTATGCTGATAACCTCCATGTCGCTAAAATTAGCGTGACGGAGAGACTGCGGCACGGTAAAGATTTGGTTAGTGCTCTTCCTTACTATTTTGTCAATATCCAGATTCTTTATATTCCCAGTAACCATAAGATGCTCTACACTTAAAATTTCTGTGAAGGTCTTTACCCCATCGACAGTTTGTCCGAGTTTATTCAAGTACACTGCTCTATTGGCCATCTCATTCAAATCTATTCCAGCCACCAACTGAGTTGTCAAAGAATCAAAAGCTACGTCATTCAGGAAGGTCTTACCTCCAGTGATGACCCGATTGTTCACATTATTGTTGAGCGCTGCGGTATTCACTAGATTGTTGAAGCTCTCACCATTGAAAGTTTTATGGAATGTGGCTTCTTCGACAGTCAGTCCGTTCCTAAAGATTTTGGTGGAGTTTATCATCACCGAGGGGACGTCGTCATACACTATGTCATTCATGAAGGAAACCCAGTCGAGGCTGTTTAGGGAACCTGAACAAAAAACTGAAGGTGCACTTACAAACTGTTCAAAGACCACATCGAATTTCCAGCTTCCTGACTTGATATTTGTTAAGTAGTTGCTTAACTCATCCATATTTATGCCATCAATCATCTTGGATGGTATGTCCAGGTCACCCTCGATGTAAACACCCCCAGTGAATCTTTTAAGGCCTGTAATGGTCTGTGGTGTGTGAAGGGTTACCAGACTGGAGGGAAGAAGTCCATCCACGCGGCATTGTGGGCCCAGACTGAGTTTCCGGAAGTGGACTTCCTGAAACCACTGAAATCCAAAACTGATGGTTTTGCCAGTGTTGATAACGTAATCATCAGGGAATGTCTTGCCGTTGACTAACCCATCCACAAGTACGTCACCACGTACCTCCACTGAAGGAATACTTAGGCGCCCACTAATGATGGCTGGTTTGTGCCTGAAAACTGTGGTTGACATGAATTTGGCTACGTTTACTCCCATAATTTTGTTTGCGTTCAAAGAACCAATAACCGGTGAGTTAACAAAGGAGAGTGATCCCTGTATCGTGCCACCTAGGGTTGTCAAGGCACGGCTTCTCAGGCGCTGGATGTCGACCTCGTCCACTTTTTTGGAATTTGTCGTAAGAGCGTCCACTTTCACTCCTTCGAAGTTGCAAGCACCTGGTAAAGATTAGTTAGTGTGTCAACAAACTTCTGTATTTCATGTAATATATTATAATGTGCATTTTTCAGGTTGAACAAACACTTGACTAGGCCAACACACCCAAAGCAACGTCACCGTTGAGGGTCACAATTTCTTCAGAAATATCAATGCCTGCAACTGTTTCTCCAGGAGAGAGTTTCACTGTCTGAGCAATCAGGCTGGAGAATGTGGTTGTTCCAGCTATTCTATGATTGCCCCTGGAGGTCACCATGTCATCGATGGGAATGTCATCCAGGTATTCGGCCCTTAGATCCCCCACAGACAGTGATCGCAAGAAAGTCTTTTTCCCACTGACGACTCGTGTGTCGTTATACCTAATTCATAAAAGAACTCCATGAAAACACTGAAATTCTATAAGTCATATCCTCCATTTATCATTATTTAAATGTTCTGACATTGTATTCAGCAAGTACCTGACAACGCTCATAAGTATGTCGTCAAGAGGTAACGGCTTCCCTCGAGCGTCGAGCGGTCGTCCTACAGCAAGGCGGTCGATAGTGAGCGCCGAGACATGTATGCCGCCGGTTAAAATGGCCTTTCTGCCAGTAATTAGCCTCTTGCTACCGTTGGCGGGCACAGCATCTGTAAGAGCAGGTATGTATTTCTAGAAATTAAGCTTGACAAGTAAAAAACTAAAAATTACTTTCACGAGAACACAGAAGCAACTGATTTAAAATATCAGCACATGTTCTCTCACCATCCAATCTGTTATGAACGCTGATGATGGTCTGGTTGAGTGTGTCAAGCACAGTGTGGTAGTGAAGCAGCCAGTCTGTGTCCTCTTCATATTGCTGCCGAGTTACTTTGCCGCTTGAATCTAGGCTCTCAAGTATGATGGTTTCAGCCTCAATAACACCAGTGGTGAGAGTCTGGCCACATTAAGAAAAGTAATGTAAAACACCTTTATATATGGATTAAATGTAGCATAATTTCCAGGTGTCCAGAAAACAATACTAACCCCTTGAACGCGTATCCCATTCAATACAGTAATATTGCCAGTAATGAGGTCCTTATTGCTAGCACTATGCTGCAACGTATTACGCACATCCTCTAACACTTGCGACTGTTGCTTTAACTCATCCTGAAACCCAAAAAATAAATTATACTCTTCGTCGTTCTCCAGAACAAAAATGATGTACGTTTGGTATAGTTACAGTAACGAACAGACCTTCATAGGTTGCAGGATACCATGCAGCGCCCTTATCTGGCTGGCGACCGGGTCTTCAACGTCCTCCAGATTTGCCTCTATCCGTAATGTCACAGCAACGGCGTCACCTTGTACAAAAACCTGTCAAATTTCAAGTTTGATTAGTGACTTACTTTAAGAATTGTTACACAGCATAAAACATTTTGCACATCTTTCACCAGTTTTGTTATCTAATCTTGTTTGTTTTATAAATATGAATATTTGTTTAGAGTAATCTATACATACTTCTCCTTGAATCTACTCACAAGACACTTGCTCCTCGATGAATCGAAGAAGGCAAAGCTTATCTTCCAGTCCCGAACACTGACACCAAGGCGCATGGTGTAGACCTGGAGAAAATACTGGTCAAGTACTGTGATATACTTCTAATACACCTGAGGCCAACAGTTAATCTCCCTCGTCGTCATGGCTGGTTATATGTAACACTCACCTGATGAAAGCGCTGAGCCGCATTACTCCACACGTAGGCTACTAGCTGCCGGTCCTGACCCGTCAACAGTACAGCCTTTCCCCGCCACCATGGCATCTGCAGGACATACGAACATTTCTTAACATGTACAGGAAGTAAGGGTTTCGTTATCTCCTGAGCGCAGTCACTTCCCGCCACACAATGCCATTTACTGTACACATTATACTCACGCTGATAGGAAGAATGGCCGAGAAAGCAGACATGCCGTTCCCGGGAGCAAGATCCTGTACTTGAGTGTAGTTTTTGCTCAAATGCAGCACCTTTGCCCTATCTGCAGTCACTACCACCAAGTAGCTCTCAAATGCCATGGTAAAGCTTGTCCATGATAATATTGGAGCTCCTCCAGACATCCGTATTTTTTGTAGATCCCGCAGCTCATATTTACGCAGACGAAGTGACTGGAGAGCATAGATTAGGACATTAAGACAGCAACATACTGTACAAGCACGTACAGTATATACCGCTATGTTACTGATTGCATTACAAGGAGAGTTACCTGGACAAGCTCTTTGATTACTAGTCCATCGGTGTACAAGATGGCCACCATCACCCGCCAACCAACCTGCCAAACCTTCATTTCTGTGCCGTTTGCTTTCCAAAACTGTAAACTATAACACCACATTAACCTAGAGTGTGTTCCTTCAGTTCATAGTTCATGCATTCATAAAAAGTATACAAAACTATTACCGTTCAACTGATAGTGTTAAGAGATACTGTGAAGGAATTATACTTACGATGATCATTACAGAAATACTGCGCATGACACTATGAAACTAATTTCCTAATACCGCCTTAGAGTTTGTAATTGCTATTGAAATACAACGATACCGTAATTCAGTAACAACGATTATGAAACTTCAGTATTGAGATTGATCACTGCCTCGGTAACTGTCAAGCTTCCAGTAAAAAAAAAGCCAAGGCGCAAGTCAAAACGATTCTTACCCAATAGTGAACTCTCCCTCATTAATGTCGATCGTGTAGCAGCGGTGGTTCATCTCGCCGGCAGAAAAGCTGAAGAGGTACCTCGCCTTTGTTATGTTCCCGTCGTTATCTTTATAAATCTCTCCATAACCCAGATGCGTCACGGGCTTGTCGAAAATCTGAGTGTCCAAACTGTTTTTAGACTTTATAAGTTGAACACCATCGTCGTCCTGTGGAAAAAGAATGATCTTAATATAAATTTTGTATTTTGTCAGACTTGTACCAGTTTGACAAAAAAAAAAATTCATATCCGTCCTCCGATCCACTAAATTATTTTTGTATAAAATTTAGATTAAATAAATCTCGATCAAATCAATATGTGCAAAAACTGATTCACATTAAAATGTTGGTTAAGTTGTACAAGTTGAGTAGCGGTATACTAGTGGAAATGTCTATCTTAAAAGTTCTAATGGTGTAGTACGCATGCAAATACTACAATGTATAGACTCCGAAGCTTCTTCCAAGCTCTTAAGCTACCTACTAAAATGCTGACGACACTTACAATGCTGTATATTGACAGCTTTGTTCCATAGTATGCTATGAGGACCCTCTCAAGCCCAAATTCCGTGTCGAAATCGTCGAGGTAGTACTGGAAGCCCACAGCAGTCTCCAAAAATAGTGGCCTCGGTTCTGTCTTCCCAAGGTAGCAGTACCATGGTGGGCGAAAGTGATGAGTTAAATTATGTAAAGTGTGCATCCACCCTCCGTTTATACACAAAATTTGGTGAAGAGAGCTAAGTCTGGCAAGTATAAAACAATGCCAAACTATAATATCTCAATGCAATAATTGCAGAAATAAATCGGGAACTCTGCGCATGTCACATAAATCAAGATAACTCAAACCACAACATAATACTACTGACTGTGCTGCTCACACGATGCCACAGAGAGCTCTGTACACGGAACGCAAGTATCCCTTCGCGAGAGACACCTGCAGTATCCCGAGTGACAGCAGGCGCAACCTTCACTCTCAGTCTCCACTCCGCTGCCCTGGAACCAGATTCCCTAACATGCTTATAACATCCAAGACGTATTTCTCCCCTACACCACACCACACCACACCACACCACACCACCCCCCATTGCACACGCACACGCACCTCATAACCAAATTACAATTGCAAGTTATTTCTTGTAATTTTTATAAATACAGCACTGTTTTTTTTTTTCACCATGTGTTGAGGTTTATCTTAATCTAAATACTTTGAATTGTCGCTTACTTGATAGCCGATGTTGTTGCAGAAGCAACCTTGGAAGCTCTTTGTCCACTGGTTCTTCACCAGCAGTTTGCGCAGCCTTCCTCTCTTCAGAACATAACCCATCTTCGTTTTCGTCTGCGCAGGATAGAAAGCATCACCAGAACGCATTGGCTGGTTGTCCTTAACAAGGTACTAGGCGTCCTTCTCTCCATCCTTAGATAACTATGGTTACCTATGCCTATTCCATTGCCCATAATCTTCGATGTAACAAGTACAGGAACAGGAATACAAATCATTATAATGAACTGGTCTGCAGCTATAAACATCCACGATGATGCCACACCACTACAACAGTCCCATGGGCCACACATGAAAATAGAAGACTATCAAGTAGGAGGTTTAGCAACACTGGTGCACACATGCATGTGAGCAAACAATTAGATATTTCAAAAAGTTTATACATCGATGCAAAGCAGTGGGAGTTTAATTTTTTTTTCTACTACTTATGTAGCTCTGGATACAGTCCAGTCTCAAGTACTTCAGCTAAGTACTTAGTGCTTAACTTAAGCGAGTTCTAATCTGTCCAAACACGAATTACTTCATACTCGTGTTTTTTTTAGATATGAAGTAGTTTCGTTCCCTTGGAGAACGCAAGATTGCATGCATTTACATCCCCAAGCAGTAGACGGCGAATCTTTGTCCAAAGATACTAGATTGTTGCTTCGTTGATCATGACAACACGAGTAAAAAAAGATCCCTGTGGTTTAGGAGAGGAGCTAAGAAGAAGAAATACAAAACAACTTACCCTGTATATAGCCGCGAAGTTCCACAAATTGAGAGGTATGACTTTATCAATGGCTAGATTTTCAAGTTCTTGGATTACAGTTATATTTTTTATCCTTAATACTGCCAGAAGAAAAACGAATAATTAGCTACATGGTTTGCCCCAAATACCTAAAGAAAATTCATATCTAAACATCGTGTGAGCAAAAAACTATATGGATATATGTAGCTCAGTATTCTATACATTTTTTTAATTTTATTTTTGCAAAACTCTCTATACCCACCTTTTCTGTCTCTGTGGTTGTCAAAATTGTAGTAAGAGTGCCAGTACTGTTGCTGGTTGACATACCGGCGAACACGTGGCTGGTCTGGCGCTTCCTGCTCTATGGCGCTGGCCCGCTGCTCTAGGAGTGCCAAATCCCGTTGGTGGCGCCTCAGCTGATTTTCATAACTTGTAGCAATTTCGGCCTTCAGTTTTTGTAAGCTAACCTCTACCAAAGTGTCAAGCTGTTGAGGAGGTAGCAGTGTTTGATTAATACTATTTTCTGCTATATTGATCTCTCACCTTGCTCCTTCATTGGATTTTTCCAGACTAAACACTCCTTAATGAATGCCAGCACTTGGCCACAAACATCTCCAATAACTTTGTTTCTTCATCTTTCTTCCTTTATTTCAACTAGGTGACGCTACCGCCATTCCATTAATTTCTAAAGCTGAAATATTCGCTCAAATCTTTAATAAAAACACTACTTGGATGATTCAGGGCTTATTCCTCCCTCTCCTCCACCCTTCAACTACAAATATATTAGGCAGTATATGTACCTAAGAACCTCGCCAAGTAGTGAGTGGGTCATTATTTTATTATCTAAAACTAGGCTGTTGTCTAGCCTCAAACGTTACTCATCCATGACTCGTGACTCAGATCAGAGGACCGACCACTATAGTCAAGAATGCAGCCTGTTTGTTCTACACAATACGTCCAAATTATTGTTCACCTGTTCTGGAGAGAGATTCTTCAGGCTTAATTCGGAGGGTTCAAATTCTTTCGAGGGGAGAGTCCACACACCTGCAGCTGCCACCACAACCGCCACTACCATTAGCCACACTATTGGCGGAGTTGGCCACTCCATCTGTGGGAACATGTAGCTGCCTTGTAAGATTTATCAGATGTATCTACATGCTCCGAGAGAAAAGAAGAAAAGAAAAAAAAATACAAGACAGCACGCAGCGCACGGGTTCGAATCTTGTCCACGGTCCGAGTGTAGGTTGGGCTTCCTCCCTTGGGGCAACGGTTTCCTAGCGGGTGGGCTTTGAGATAGGAGGTACTCCAAAAAGTATCCCCTTTAGCCCATAAATTCCCGTGAAAAGCCCACATGGTATAAATAAAAAAAATAAAAAAAATTTGAAAAGAATTACAGTCGACGGTTATGAACTGAAAAGGAATTTGTAAAAAGTAATATCAAAGTTCATTGATGGTGATGACAATAAAAATAGATAGAATGATGACAATTATGATAATAATAATAATAATAATAAATTATCAATATTATTATTATTATTATTGTTATTATTGCTATCATAATAATGATAATAATAATAAAAATAACAGCAATGATAATAATGAACCTCAAGGCACTTTTTCTTTTATTCTTTATTTTTTTCTTTTTCTATCACATTTTATGGTGGGGAAGTTGCGGCCCATGTAACGGTCTCGTCTGTACTGAATGGGATCAAGGCAATATAGTTTAGCTGATAAGATAGTTTTTCTTTCTGAGCGACGCGATCCTATTTAAAAGAATAATTATTACCCAGTATTACTCAATCATGGTTAGTGTGCAAGGCTTTTAGTTAGCACATCACTCCTTGAAGCATAAAACTCATGTGGAACAGTTATTAAACCTCTTCACTACTGCGACGCATTTTTATCTTGAGATTTGTATACTATTAGGAAAGTGGTGACGTAGTGGATCTTTTTAAAGTGGTGAGCGTGGGGATCGGGCAGATGTCCACGCGTAGGTTCGAATCCCACCATATACCGCTTTGAAGCTATGCCATTTGTCGAGTGTTTTAAAGTTACTTACATGTCACCATGATACCCAGGTTCTAGGTGGTTACACCAAAGATGCGCTTGGGCCCTAATATGGGTACCATTATAGCTAAAATTGTCTGCGCCACTTATGGGCGGAAGCTTAACAGCGCTTCCCACATAATATTATACGCTTCAAGTATGCCTACAGGCACTATAAAGCATTAAAAAAAAAAGACATTAGGATGGGTCTATGGAGGTAAGAAGATTGATAGCCAGTCTTTACTATTTCAATCTCCCACTTGAGTTTCTGAAATTGTATAAAATCACCAAATAGTAAGCAGAGTGAATATGGAAACGCGTCATGGTACTGAAAGGGTTAAACTATTTATAAACTATGCATTGGGATCATCATCATCACTATCATCACCATCACTGCTGTCATCATTACCACTAATGTCATCATTACCACTGCCGTTATCATTATCACTGGCGTCTTTCCCATCATTACTACCGTCGTCATATTAATCACCATCAAAATAATCAATATACCATCACCATCTATATCTACCATCTAAATCACTATCATCACCATCTACATCACCACTTCCATATACGTCACTACCACCATGTAAATCACTATCACCTTAAAAAAAAATCACCATTAATCACTACACTACACTACAATAAGCATTAGAGGTGTATTTAGTGCTTCCCCAGCATGTATATACCTAAACAAGACACTTACCTCGCTCTTCTACCCTCGTTTTTGTGAACTTGTTATAGGCGGGATTGATTTAATTTCACTCCTCATATACGTACTTATTTATTTATTTTGCTTTAGCTCGCTTTTTCGAATTCATATAAAAGAAAATGAGTTT